>NW_019232795.1:0-2618 GCF_002742605.1 Olea europaea var. sylvestris | reverse complement strand
ACGGACGTCATTTTCAAAAGTTACGCTCGATTCATCGAACGCGGACAATCCAAGCGCTCCAAATACGCAAGTGCTCATTCTTTTGAAAAAAGGCCGAAATCCTTCTTACGTCATGAAGAAGTGGTGAGTTCAATCCAAAACGGTCGTTACATTTCCAAAAAGTACTTATGGGCCCAAAATGGACACCGTTTGTAAATGTTACACTCAATTCTTCGTCCATGGACTCTCCAAGCGTTCAAAATATGCAAGTGCTCATTCTTTCGAAAAATGGCCAAAATCCCTCGTACGTCACGATGAAGTTGTGGGTTCAATCTGAAACAGTCGCTACATTTCTGAGAAGTACTTATGGGCCCAAAACGGACACCATGTGCAAAAGTTGCGCTCAACTCTTCGTACGCCGACTCTCCAAGCGTTCCAAATATGCAAGTGCACATTCTTTCGAAAAATGGCCAAAATCTCTCGTACGCCACGATGAAGTCATGACTTCAATCCAAAATGGTGGCTACATTTCCGAAAAGTACTTATGGACCCAAAAAGGACGCCGTTTGGAAAAGTTACGTACAATTCTTCGAACGTCGACAATCCGAGCATTCCAAATTTGAAATTGCTCATTCTTTCTAAAAATGGCCAAAATCCCTCGTACGTCACGACGAAGTCGTGAGTTCAAACCAAAACGGTCCCTATATTTCTAAAAAGTACTTGTGGGCCCAAAACAGACACCGTGTCCAAAAGTTACGCTCAATTCTTCGTACGCCGACTATCCAAGCGTTCCAAATATAAAAGTGCTCATTCTTTCGATAAATGGCCGAAATCCCTCGAACGTCACGACGAAGTTGTGAGTTCAATCAAAAATGGTGGCTACATTTCCGAAAAGTACTTATGGACCAAAAACATACACCGTGTGTAAAAGGTACGCTCAATTCTTCGTACGCCAGCTTTCCAAACGTTCCAAATATGCAAGTGCTCATTCATTCTAAAAATGGCTGAAATCCCTCCTACGTCACGATGAAGTCGTGGGTTCAATCCAAAATGGTCGCTAAATTTCTGAAAAGTAATTATGGGCCCATAACGGACGCCGTTTTCAAAAGTTACGCTAAATTCTTCGAACGCGAACAATCCAAGCACTCCAAATATGCAAGTGCTCATTCTATCGAAAAATCGCTGAAATCCTTCTTACATCACGATGAAGTGGTGAGTTCAATCCAAAACGGTCGTTGCATTTCCAAAAAGTAACTATGGGCCCAAAACAGTCGTCGTTTTCAAAAGTTACACTCGATTCTTCGAACGCGGACAATCCAAGCGCTCCAAATATGGAAGTGCTCATTCTTTCGAAAAATGGCTGAAATCTCTCTTACGTCACGATGAAGTGTTGAGTTCAATCCAAAACGGTCGCTACATTTCCAAATAGTACTTATGGGCCCAAAACGGACACCGTGTCCAAAAGTTACGCTCAATTCTTCATCCGTCGACTCTCCAAGCGTTCAAAATATGCAAGTGCTCATTATCTCGAAAAATGGCCAATATCCTTCTTACGTCATGACGAAGTGGTGATTTCAATCTAAAACGGTCGGTACATTTCCAAAAAGTACTTATGGGCCCAAAATGGACACCGTGTGCAAAAGTTATGCTCAACTCTTCGTACGCCGACTCTCCAAGCATTCCAAATATGCAAGTGCTCATTCTTTCTAAAAATGGCTGAAATACCTCGTACGTCACGATGAAGTGGTGAGTTCAATCTAAAATGGTCGCTGCATTTCCATAAAGTACTTATGGACCCAAAATGGACGCAGTTTTCAAAAGTTACACTCGATTCTTCGAACGCGGACAATGCAAGCGCTTCAAATATGCAAGTGCTCATTCTTTCGAAAAATTCTCAAAATCCCTCTTACATCACGACGAAGTACGGACTGCAATCCAAAACGGTCGCTACATTTCCAAAAAATACTTATGGGCTCAAAACGGACACCGTGTGCAAAAGTTACGCTCAATTCTTCGTCCGTCGACTCTCCAAGCGTTCTAAATATGCAAGTACTCATTCTTTTGAAAAGTGGCCAAAATCACTCGTACGTCACAACGAAGTGGTGAGTTCAATCCAAAATGGCCGCTGCATTTCCAAAAAGTACTTATGGGCCCAAGACGGACGTCATTTTCAAAAGTTATGCTCGATTCATCGAACGCGGACGATCCAAGTGCTCCAAATATGCAAGTGCTCATTCTTTCGAAAAATGGTCGAAATCCTTCTTACGTCACGATGAAGTGGTGAGTTCAATCCAAAACGGTCGCTACATTTCCAAAAAGTACTTATGGGCCCAAGACGGACGTCATTTTCAAAAGTTATGCTCGATTCATCGAACGCGGACGATCCAAGTGCTCCAAATATGCAAGTGCTCATTCTTTCGAAAAATGGCAAAAATCCCTCGTACGTCATGACGAAGTTGTGAGTTCAATCCAAAACGGTCGCTACATTTCCGAGAACTACTTATGGGCCCAAAACGGACACCGTGTGCAAAAAGTTACGCTCAACTCTTCGTGCGTCGACTCTCCAAGCGTTCCAAATATGCAAGTGCACGTTCTTTCAAAAAATGGCCAAAATCTCTCGTACGCCACGATGAAGTCAT
>NW_019232794.1:0-2619 GCF_002742605.1 Olea europaea var. sylvestris | reverse complement strand
TTAGCAGAAAGGCAGTGGGACAATTAGCAGTACAAATCACTATGCAGGATCAGTTGCTAAAGGATTTCGACAACTTACGTCTATAAGTAATTGTTCCACCAACCCAAACTAGTACCAGGATAGCAGCTCTAACAATTCGACCAACACTTAGAGATCGAATAAGAGCAGCATAGGATGGTGACCCTTTCCTGCATAAGATCAAATCTGAAGTTGGTACTAGCAAGCAGAAGGATTTTGAATTAGGTAGTGATAAAGCCTTACTCTTTAAAGGAAGGTTGTGTGTGCCAAAAGATGAGGGACTGAGGAAAGAAATTCTTGAAGAAGCACACTTAACTCCATATACTGCCCATCCAGGAGGTACAAAAATGTATCGTGATCTAAGGAGCATGTTTTGGTGGAGAAATATGAAACGGTGCATAGGTCTTTTTTTCAAGAGGTACATGACTTGTCAACAAGTGAATGCTGAACATCAAAGGCCATCTGGATTGTTGGAACCATTAACAATTCCACAATGGAAATGGGAGCATATAACTATAGATTTTGTTATGGGTTTTCCAAAATCAGCTAAGGGAAATGATGCTATGTGGGTTATAGTGGATCGATTAACGAAGTCAGCTCATTTTCTACCTGTAAGAATGAATTTTAGTATGGATCAATACGCGCGATTATACATCAAAGAGGTCATCCGTTTGCATGGCATCCCAGCCTCAATTGTATCAGATAGAGATCCAAGATTTACCTCAAAATTTTGGAAAAGTTTGCAAGAGGCTATGGGAACCAAGTTAAACTTCAGCACAGCTTTCCATCCACAAACTGATGGACAATCGGAGAGGACTATACAGACTTTAGAAGATATGCTGCATGCATGCGTCCTTGATTTAGGGGGCAGTTGGGAAAACTATGTGCCACTGGTAGAGTTTGCCTATAATAATAGCTACCAAGCTACGATAAAGATGGCACCTTATGAAGCCCTTTATGGCAGAAGATGTAGAGCTCCCCTTTATTGGGATGAAGTAGGTGAACGAAGAGTTCTAGGACCCGAAATAATTGAAGAAACTAGTCGAGCGGTTGATAAAATAAGAGCTAAAATTAAGGCAGCTCAGGACCGACAAAAGAGTTATGCCGATAAAAGGAGAAAAGATTTGACATTTAATGTTGGTGACAAAGTTTTCATAAAAGTGGCGCCGATGAAGGGAGTTCTGCGTTTTGGGAAGAAAGGAAAACTCCGACCAAGATTCATAGGTCCTTTTGAAATTTTGCAGAAAGTTGGAAATGCAGCTTATCGAATCGCTCTACCACCAGATTTGTGAGCGATTCATGATGTGTTCCATGTGTCAATGCTTCGACAATATGTGTCAGATCCAAGTCATGTGGTTAGTTATCAACCATTGGATATCAAACAAAACAGACATATGACGAAAAACCAGTAGCAATATTGGATCACAGAATCCAGCAGTTAAGGACAAAAGAAATTCCGTTAGTAAGAGTCCAATGGAGGAACCATAACGTCGAAGAATCAACATGGGAAAGAGAAGAGGAAATCAAGACCAAGTATCCAGAACTTTTCAACTAAGTTCAAGGTAATTTCGAGGACGAAATTTTTTTTAGGGGGGAGGGATGTAATACTCCGAAATTTTATGCTCGTTTAAATTTCTTTGGGATAGCGAGTTAACTTTCAATACTATTTTTGGCCATAAGGTAAAAGGGGACACCACTTTTGTAGTGGTTAATGTTAGAGGTAGTTAAGGAATGTTGGCATGAAGTGTTAAATGTTGTAAGTGATTATTAGTTAATCGGAACATAAGTCAAGTTTGAACTTGAATGAAGTGGATTATTTTTGTTAGGACTTCAATTGACCAAATGATTAAATTAATTTACAATCTACAATTTTTGAATATGTAAGTTGGATATAAGTTTATATTTGGGATACACTTTGCTAATAATGAAAGTTAGAGGGTTTAGATTATATTAGTAGAAAAGATGAGAGGTTTCCTTTGTAAATCTAGGTTTGAGGCCACTTATTACCCTATAATCAACCCACTTGGCATTTATCATCACCATACACTTAGACAATAGGCTAAACATGTGTAGAAATAAGGAAAAAAAAAATGGAAGGAAAAGGGTGGTGAGGCGGTGGTGAGAAAAAAAAAGGAAAAAAATATCAATCATTTATCCTTATCTTTATATATATATAAATACATCCATATCCATTGCCATAGAGAGATTTCCTTCATTTTACAAAACACTTATACACTTAAAAAGAGAGCAAAAACCGAAAATAAGAAAGAAAAGGGAAGGAAGTAAGACTAGCACTTCTAATTTACATCTCAACCGAAGATCTTCAAGTTTTACGGTAAGATACTTTCTATGCTTAAGGGGTATGATTTTCATGGTAATATTTATGCTTATACTATGCATGAAAAACCACAATATGATTATGGTGGACAGGTCCACAAAGTTAGATATCTATTTATGCCTTAGGGCAAGTCCGAAGGGCACCGGCAAGCCGGAATGTGCAAGTATGGGTTTGATTGCGTTCTTTTGTGTAGTATTATCATGAAAAAAATCCAAGCATGGTATCTTACTGAGTATTCCTTATACTCATAGTATGTTATGCTA
>NW_019232793.1:2058-2619 GCF_002742605.1 Olea europaea var. sylvestris | reverse complement strand
TTAATAGAAGCTTTGCACAAGGTGGCGTTTACCTGTATTTAAAGAAGAAATGGCATCTGCAAAGCTTTATTCTCGATATTACTGTTCTTAATATCTTGGGTAGTGACAATATGAATTAATATGTCTTGCAGGAACCTGATACAGAAATATGTGCAAATATGCTGGATGCGTTGAATGAATGCCTACAGGTGGGTTAGTTTCATTGTAATAGGCAAAATACTTTGGACTATGTACATAATATGTTGTTTAAATTGTATGCTTACTCTGAAACTGAGGTATTCTTCTTTTGTGTCCTCTTTTGGACTTGTTTTTAACATTACTCTAACGGCACCACCATTTCAAGTGTTCAATAAGTTCATCTCTTTACTTTGTCCAGATAAATGCCTCAAAATTTGCGAGTCAATTCTTGACTTTCTCCTATATTTTATCTTGAAATATTAAATGTGCCTACTCGGAATACGGTATACCTATTATGTTGCCAGTCTCAAATTCCAGAGGTGGCTACCTTGATGTTTTCTATAACATTGAGGCTCACTTGAGTCCTGAAAATGCTGGCAATGG
>NW_019232793.1:0-2030 GCF_002742605.1 Olea europaea var. sylvestris | reverse complement strand
GTTCCCCCCCCCCCCCCCCCCCCAAAAAAACCCCAAGAGGTTTTTGCTGTGGTTCTACGAACTTAGATGGCGATTCACTTATGTCTTGGTAATTGTGATGAGGAACTTTTCTACCGTTGATTTACTTGAACAACATGGATCTGGAAACAGTAAAGGGAATGCGACCTATGCATTTGGATTATGAAGAATCTTCTATCTGCAAGAAATTGCTTTCTAAGACGACGAAGGAAGATTGTTCATATAACATAATCAATTCATGGTCAATCTTGACTTGGAACAGACATAAACTTCAAAAATCCATCTCTCTAAAAAACTGACTGCATAGTATCATTTGTTTTACAAATTTTATTCTAAAAAGTCGGCAATTCCACTGGTGATTATGTTTTTGTAATTTTACTTATTTTTTTTCCTGGATTTACTGACCTAAAGAAGTGACGTTTGCAAGAGTGCTACAAGCCTGCAATCCCTATATAACATGTTAGAGGTGCTTGAGATGGCAACCTCAAGGGCAGGGAATAGCTAATGGCCCAAAATTAACATGGGATGATATTTGATTGCATTGGATCTTTTAGCTGATGTTCAATGGATAGAATGAACTGATGAAAAACGATTTTAGTGGAAGCCCCCAAACAAGGCTTATTTGTTGCTCCTGCTTTTGTTATTTAACTTAATTGATTTTGGCAGTAAATTTATCACTCCCTATTTTTAACTTCTGTTGCAGATTTCTGGACCACTTCTAGATGAAAGCCAGGTTCGAAGTATTGTGGAAGAGATAAAACAGGTGATCACAGCTAGCTCTAGTAGAAAAAGAGAGAGAGCTGAGAGAACCAAAGCTGAAGATTTTGATGCTGAGGAGGGAGAACTACTTAAAGAGGAAAATGAACAAGAAGAAGATTTATTTGATCAAGTTAGTTTTAGTATGACGTTGTATATTCCATGTATTTAGTTTTTGAATCAGATAACAGTTGACGATTTGTGGATGTCTTATGTTCTGTCTTTAATGGTTTAGGTTGGCGAAATCTTAGGAACTTTGATCAAAACGTTCAAGGCTTCTTTCTTACCTTTCTTTGATGAATTGTCATCATATCTGATGCCTATGTGGGTAAGTTTTACCTCTTCATTCCCCTTGCAACTGTCATTCTTTTCTCTTTTTGCCTGGGGGCAATGGGTAGGTAAAGCCTCTGTTTGGTTCCCATTCTTTTCTCATTAAAATGAAAAATATGACCGTTATCCATCACATCAAGTCAGTAAATTTGAATTTCTATCTTTTGTGTGGGATCCGTAATAGCTATATTTTTCATTCTCATTCTTTCAAAAATGAGAAACAAACGGGGGCGAAGTGTTGCATTGAAATATTGAACAGTATATTAGGTTTTTTTATCCTCCGTTCTTTGCCCGATCATCACTAAGCTTGGTTTTCATCTAGGGAAAGGATAAAACAGCTGAAGAGAGAAGAATCGCAATTTGCATTTTCGATGATGTGGCTGAGCAGTGCCGTGAAGCTGCTCTAAAGTATGCATGCTTAGCGTACACGTTCTTGAATTTGGTTGCAGTTTTTGAAATTCTTATGCAATCGATCTTTCTTGTGAAGCAGGTATTATGATACCTATCTTCCTTTTCTTTTGGAAGTGTGCAATGATGAAAGTCCAGATGTTCGACAGGTTTGCACGAACGAACTTTAGAGCATAGTATTTAGACCTAGTGTTTGCTAATGCTACCTGAGTGTATTCGAACTGCTGCTATTTTCAGGCTGCTGTATATGGGCTTGGTGTTTGTGCGGAATTCGGTGGCTCTGTGTTTAAACCTCTTGTTGGAGGTATATATGACTCCATAATCTCGTGACGTGGAGATTTTTAGCTTTATATTCTTTAACAAACCTTGTTTGTCCATGTGGTTCAGAGGCTCTTTCTAGGCTTAATGTGGTTATCGGGAACCCGAATGCTGTACAACCTGATAATGTAATGGCATATGATAATGCTGTTTCTGCTCTAGGAAAGATATGCCAATTTCATCGTGATGGCATTGATTCA
>NW_019232792.1:0-2619 GCF_002742605.1 Olea europaea var. sylvestris | reverse complement strand
AGAATGAGCACTTACATATTTGGAGCGCTTGGATTGTCGGCGTTCGAAGAATTGAGCGTAACTTATGCACACGGTGTCCATTTGGGCCCATAAGTACTTTTTGAAAATGTAGCTATAGTTTTGGATGGAACTCATGACATCATCATGACGTAGGAGGGTTTTCGGCCATTTTTTGAAAGAATGAGCACTTGCATATTTGGAACGCTTGGAGAGTCGGCGTACGAAGAATTGAGCGTATCTTTTGCACACGATGTCCGTTTTCGGCGCATAAATACTTTTTGGAAATGAAGCGATCGTTTTGGGTTGAACTCACCACTTCGTCGTCATGTATGAGGGATTTCGGCCATTTTTCGAAAGAATGAGTACTTGCATATCTGGAGCGCTTGGATTGTCGGCGTTCGAAGAATTGAGCGTAACTTATGCACACGGTGTCCGTTTTGGGCCCATAAGTACTTTTTGGAAATGTAGCGACCGTTTTGGATTGAACTCACGAATTCATCGTGACGTACGAGGTATTTCGACAATTTTTCGAAAGATTGAGCACTTGCATACTTGGAACGCTTGGAGAGTCGGCGTACGAAGAATTGAGCGTATCTTTTGCACACGATGTCCGTTTTCGGCGCATAAATACTTTTTGGAAATGAAGCGATCGTTTTGGGTTGAACTCACCACTTCGTCGTCATGTATGAGGGATTTCGGCCATTTTTCGAAAGAATGAGTACTTGCATATCTGGAGCGCTTGGATTGTCGGCGTTCGAAGAATTGAGCGTAACTTATGCACACGGTGTCCGTTTTGGGCCCATAAGTACTTTTTGAAAATGTTGCGATCGTTTTGGATGGAACTCATGACATCATCATGACGTAGGAGGGTTTTCGGCTATTTTTCGAAAGAATGAGCACTTGCATATTTGGAACGCTTGGAGAGTCGGCGTACGAAGAATTGAGCGTAACTTTTGCACACGTTGTCCGTTTTGGGCCCATAAGTACTTTTTGGAAATGTAGCAATCATTTTGGATTGAACTCTCCCCTTCATCGTGACGTACGAGGGATTTCAGCCATTTTTCGAAAGAATGGGCACTTGCATATTTGGAACGCTTGGAGAGTCGATGTACGAAGAATTGAGCGTAAATTTTGCACACGATGTCCCTTTTCGGCCCATAAGTACTTTTTGGAAACGTAGCGATCGTTTTGGATTGAACTCACCACTTCGTCATGACGTATGAGGGATTTCGACCATTTTACGAAAGAATGAGCACTTGCATATTTGGAGCGCTTGGATTGTCAGTGTTCGAAGAATTGAGCGTAACTTATGCACACGGTGTCCGTTTTGGGGCCATAAGTACTTTTTGGAAATGTAGCGATCGTCTTGGATTGAACTCACGACTTCATTGTGACGTACGAGGGATTTCGGCCATTTTTCGAAAGAACGAGCACTTTCATCTTTGGGACGCTTGGAGAGTCGGCGTACGAAGAATTGAGCGTAACTTTTGCACACGGTGTTCGTTTTGGGCCCATAAGTACTTTTTGGAAATGTAGCGATCGTTTTGGATTGAACTCACGACTACATCATGACGTACGAGGGATTTCGGCCATTTTTCGAAAGAATGAGCACTTGCATATTTGGGACGCTTGGAGAGTCGGGGTACGAAGAATTGAGCGTAACTTTTGCACACGGTGTCCATTTTCGGCCCATAAGTACTTTTTGGAAATGTAGCGACCGTTTTGAATTGAACTCACCATTTCGTCGTGACGTATGAGGGATTTCGGCCATTTTTCGAAAGAATGAGCACTTGCATATTTGGAGCGCTTGGATTATCGGCGTTCGAAGAATTGAGCGTAACTTATGCAGACGGTGTCCGTTTTGGGGCCATAAGTACTTTTTGGAAATGTAGCGATCGTTTTGGATTGAACTCACGACTACATCATGACGTACGAGGGATTTCGGCCATTTTTCGAAAGAATGAGAACTTTCATCTTTGGGACGCTTGGAGAGTCGGCGTACGAAGAATTGAGGGTAACTTTTGAAAACGGTGTCCGTTTTGGGCCGATAAGTACTTTTTGGAAATGTAGCGATCATTTTGGATTGAACTCACGACTTCATCGTGACGTAGCAGGGTTTTCGGCCATTTTTCAAAAGAATGAGCACTTGCATATTTGGAACGCTTCGAAAGTCGGCGTACCAACAATTGAGAGTAAGTTTTGTACACTGTGTTCGTTTTCGGCCCACAAGTACTTTTTGGAAATGTAGGGATCGTTTTGGATTGAACTCAGGACTTCATCGTGACGTACGAGGGATTTCGGCCATTTTTCGAAAGAATGAGCACTTGTATATTTGGAACGCTTGGAGAGTCGGCGTACGAAGAATTGAGCGTAACTTTTGCACACGGTGTCCGTTTTGGGCCCATAAGTACTTTTTCGAAATGTAGCGACCATTTTGGATTGAACTCACAACTTCGTCGTGACGTATGAGAGATTTCAACCATTTTTCGAAAGAATGAACACTTGCATATTTGGAGCGCTTGGATTGTCAGCGTTTGAAGAATTGAGCGTAACTTATGCACACGGTGTCCGTTTTGGGCCCATAAGTACTTTTTGGAAATGTAACGATCGTTTTGGATT
>NW_019232791.1:21653-22789 GCF_002742605.1 Olea europaea var. sylvestris | reverse complement strand
TTTTAGCCAAATTTGATTGGAATTGCGTCAACGAAAACCCGCTTGAAATTTTATTCAAATTAGATTGAAAACGCGTCAATTAAGCAAATTCATGTGAGATTTTAGTCAAATTTGATTGAAAACGTGCCAATGAACAAAATGCAGACGAAATCTTGGTTGAGTTTGATTTGAAACAAGTCAATGAACTAAATCCCGGTAAAACTTTAATCAAATTCTATTGGAAACAGGTCATTGAACTAAACCCATGGATAATTTTAGTTAAATTTGAATGGAATCCCATTAATGAACAAAACTCTGGTGAATTTTAGTCAAATTTGATTAGAAACACGCCAATGAACAAAATCCCAGGAAAATTTTAGTCAAATTTGATTGGAAACGCACCAATGAACCAAGCCCATGTGAAATTTTAATTAAATTTGATGGGAAATGCACCGACCAACAAATTTCAGATGAAAGTTTAGTCAAATTTGATTCGAAATGTGCCAATGAACGAAGGTCATGTGAAATTTTAGCCAAATTTGATTGTAAACGTGCCAATGAACCAAACTCAGGTGAAATTATAGTCAAATTTGACTGAAAATGCGCTAATGAATAAATTTCAAAGAAAATTTTAGTCAAATTTGATTAGAAAAGCTCTAACGAACAAAATTTTGGTGAAATTTTCATCAAATTTGGTTAGAAACACGCTAAAGAACTTAATTCCGATGAAATTTTAATCCAATTTGATTGGAAACACGCTAATGAACAAAACACATGTGAAATTTTAGTTAAATTTGATTGGAAACATGCCAACGAAAAAACCAGCATGAAATATTAGTCAAATTTGATTGAAAATGTGCCAATGACCTAAAGTCATATGAAATTTTAGTCAAATTTGATTTGAAATATGCCAATGAAGCAAACCTATGTGAAATTTTAGTCAAATTTGATTGGAAGCATGCCAACAAAAAAATTCAAATGAAATTTTAGTCAAATTCGATTGTAAATGCTCCAATGAACAAATTTCATGGGAAAATTTTTAGTCAAATTTGAATGGAAATGCACCAACGAAAAAATCCGATTGAATTTTTAGTCAAGTTTGATTCGAAATGTGCCAATGAACCAAAATTATGTGAAATTTTAGTCAAATTTGATTG
>NW_019232791.1:0-2619 GCF_002742605.1 Olea europaea var. sylvestris | reverse complement strand
TTTATTCAAATTTGATTGAAAACATGCTAATGAACAAAATTTAGATGAAATTTTAGTCAAATTAGATTGGAAATGCTCTAACGAAAAAAGTTTGGGCGAAATTTTGGTCAAATTTGACAAGAAACACGCCAATGACCTAAATTCCGTGAAATTTTAATCAAATTTGATTGGAAACACACCAGTGAACCAAATATGTGTGAAATTTTAGTCAAATTTGATTGAAAATGAGCCAACAAAAAAACCCGCATGAAATTTTAGTCAAATTTGATTCGAAATATGCCAATGAACCAAAGTCATGTGAAATTTTAGTCAAATTTAATTGGAAACCCTTCTATGAACCAAACTCAGGCGAAATTCTAGTCAAATTTGATTGAGAACGCACCATGGAACAAAATCAAGGTGAAATTCTAGTCAAATTTTATTGAAAACACGCCAATGAATGAAACCCTGCTGAAATTTTAGTCATATTTGATTTGATGCACGTCAATGAACGAAACACAAGTAAAATTCAAGTCAAATTTGACATGAATTTTGCCAATGAAAAATCGCATGAAATTTTAGTCAAATTTGATTGAAAAAGCGCCAATGAACAAATTTCGGATGAAAATTTAGTCAAATTTGATTTGAAATGCACGAACGAACAAAATCCTGATGAAATTTTAGTCAAATTTGCTTAGAAACACACAATGAACTAAATCCTAGTGAAATTTTAGTCTAATTTGATTGGAAAAGCTCCAATGAACGAAACCTTTTTAAAATTTTAGTCAAATCTGGTTGGAAACGTGCCAACGAAAAACTTGTACGAAATTTTAGTCAAATTTGATTCAAAATGTGCCAATGAACTCAAGTCATGTGAAATTTTAGTCAAATTTGATCAAAAATGTGTCTTTGAACCAATCTCAGGTGAAATTTTAGTCAAATTTGATTGAGAACGAGCCATTGAACAATATCTAGATGAAATTCTAGTCAAATTTGACTGGAAACGCACTTACGAATAAAAATTCTTGAGAAATTTTAGTCAAATCCGATTGGATTTCCACTAACGAACAAAATTCTAGTGAATTTTAATCAAATTTGATTAGAAACGTGCCAATGAACTAAATCCCGATGAAATTTTAGTCAAATTTGATTGGAAACGCGCTATTGAACCAAACCAATGTGAAATTTTAGTTAAATTTGATGGGAAACATGTCAGCAAACAAAATTCAGATAAAATTTTAGTCAAAATTTATTTGATACATGCAATTGAATGAAACTCAAGTGAAATCTAAATCAAATTTGATTCGAATTGTACCAATGAAAAGCCATATGAAATTTTAGTCAAATTCGATTCAAAATGTACCAATAAACAAAAGTCACGTGAAACATTAGTCAAATTTGATTGGAAACGCACCAATAAACCAAACTTAGGTGAAATTTTAGTCAAATTTGATTGAAAACACGCCAATGAACAAGATTCAAAGGAAATTTTATTCAAATTTGATTGGAAAAGCTCTAATGAACAAAATCCTAGGGAAATTTCGTCAAATTTGATTAGAAACACGCCAAGGAATTAAATCCTAGTGAAATTTTAATCAAATTAGATTGAAAACGCGCCAATGAACCAAACACGTGAAATTTTAGTCAAATTTGATTTAAAATGTGCCAATGAACCAAAGTCATGTGAAATTTTATTCAAATTTGATTGGAAACGCGCAAATGAACCAAACCCATGTGAAATTTTAGTAAAATTTGATGGGAAACGCGCAAACGAAAAAATTCAGATGAAATTTTAGTCAAATTCGATTGGAAATGCTCCAATCAAAAAAAATCTCATGTAAAAATTTAGTCAAATTTCAATGAAAATGAGCCAACGAGAAAATTCGCTTGAAAATTTAGTCAATTTTGATTTGAAATGTGCAAACGAATCAAAATCATGTGAAATTTTATTCAAATTTGATTGGAAATGGGCCAATGAACCAAATTCAAGTAAAATTTTAGTAAATTTTGATTAAAAACGTGCCAATGAACAGAATTCAAATGAAATCTTAGTCGAATTTGATGTGAAACGCACTAATGAACAAATTCTTGACAAAATTTTAATTAAATTTGATTAGAAACAGGCCAATGAACAAAATCCCGGTGAAATTTTAGTCAAGTTTGATTGGAGGCATGCCAATGTATCACACCTATGTGAAATATTAATCAAATTTGATGGAAAACGCGCCACGAAACAAAATTCAGATGAAATTTTAGCGAAATTTGACTTGATATAGGCAAATAAAAGAAACCCAAGCGAAATTTTCATCAAATTTGGTTGGATTTACGTTAATGAAAAGCCGCATGAAATTTTTATCAAATTTGATTCGAAATGTACCAATGAACCAAAGTCATGCAAAATTTAAGTCAAATTTGATTGGAAACGTGCCAATGAACAAAACTTAGGTGAAATTTTAGTCAACTTTGATTGAAAATGTGCCAATGAACAAAATTGAGAAGAAATTTTAGTCGAATTTGATTGAGAACGCCCCTATGAACAAAATATAAGTGAAATTTTAGTCAAATTTGATTGGAAACGTGCCAATGAACCAAATTCAGGTGAAATTTTAGTCAAATTTGTTTGAAAACGCGCCAATGAGC
>NW_019232790.1:0-2619 GCF_002742605.1 Olea europaea var. sylvestris | reverse complement strand
TTGTCACCGTACGAAGAATTGAGCGTAACTTTTGCAAACGGCGTCCGTTTTGGGCCCATAAGTACTCTTTGGAAATGTAGCGATCGTTTTGGATTGAACTCACCACTTTGTCGTAACGTACGAGGGATTTTGGTCATTTTCCGAAAGGATGAGCGCTTGTATATTTAGAACGGTTGGATTGTCGGTGTATGAGGAATTGAGCGTAACTTTTGCCCACGTGTCCGTTTTGGGCCCATAAGTACTTTTTGGAAATGTGGCGACCGTTTTGGATTGAACACACTACTTCATCGTGACGTACGAGTGATTTTGGCCATTTTTCGAAGGAGTGAGCGCTCGTATATTTAGAACGCTTGGAGTGTCGGCGGACGAAGAATTGAGTGTAACTTTTGCACACAGTGTCCGTTTTGGGCCCATAAGAACTTTTTGGAAATGTAGCAATCGTTTTGGATTGAACACATAACTTCATCGTGACGTACGAGGGATTTTGGCCATTTTTCAAAAGAACGAGCACTTGCATATTTAGATCGCTTGGAGAGTCGGCGGACGAAGAATTGAGCCTAACTTTTGCACACGGTATCCGATTTGGGCCCATAAGAACTTTTTGGAAATGTTGCGACCGTTTTGGATTGAACTCACCATTTCGTCGTGACGTATGAGGGATTTCGGCCACTTTTTGAAAGAATGAGCACTTGCATATTTGGAACAGTTGGATTGTCGCCGTACGAAGAATTGTGCGTTACTTTTGGAAACGGCGTCCGTTTTGGGCCCATAAGTGCTTTTTGAAAATGTAGCGACCATTTTGGATTGAACTCACCCATTCATCCTGAACTACGAGGAATTTTGGCCATTTTTCGAAAGAATGATTGCTTGTATATTTAGAACGCTTGGAGAGTCGGCGGACGAAGAATTGAGCGTAACTTTTACACACGGTGTCCGTTTTGGGCCCATAAGAACTTTTTGGAAATGTAGCGACCGTTTTGAATTGAACTCGCCCCTTCATCGCGACGTATGTGGGATTGCGGCCATTTTTCGAAAGAATGAGCACTTGCATATTTTGAACGCTTGGATTGCCACCGTACGAAGAATTGAGCGTAACTTTTGCAAACGGCGTCCGTTTTGGGCCCATATGTACTTTTTGGAAATGTAGCGACCGTTTTGGATTGAACTCACCACTTTGCCGTAACGTACTAGGGATTTTGGCCATTTTTCGAAAGGATGAGAGCTTGAATATTTAGAACGCTTGGAGAGTCGACGGACGAAGAATTGGGCGTAACTTTTGCACACGGTGTCCATTTTGGGCCCATAAGAACTTTTTGGGAATGTACCGACCGTTTTGGATTGAACACACCACGTCGTCGTGACGTACGAGGGATTTCGGCAATTTTTCGAAGGAATGAGCACTTGAATATTTAGAACGCTTGGAGAGTCGGCGTACGAAGAATTGAGCGTAACTTTTGCACACGGTGTCCGTTTTGGGCCCATAAGAATTTTTTGGAAATGATGGGACCGTTTTGGATTGAACTCACCACTTCGTTGTGACGTATGAGGGATTTTGGCCATTTTTCGAAAGAATGAGCACTTGCATATTTGGATCGCTTGGATCGTCGGCTTACGAAGAATTGAGCATAACTTTTGCACACGGTGTCCGTTTGGGGCCCATAACTACTTTTTGGAAATGGAGCGACCGTTTGGGATTGAACTCACCACTTCGTCGTGACGTACGAGGGATTTTGGCAATTTTTCGAAAGAATGAGCACTTGCATATTTAGAACGCTTGGATTGTCGGCGGACGAAGAATTTAGCGTAACTTTTGACCATGGTGTCCGTTTTGGGCCCATAAGTACTTTTTGGAAATGAAGCGACCGTTTTGGATTGAACTCACCACTTCGTCATGACGTATGAGGGATTTCGGCCATTTTTTGAAAGAATGAGTACTTGCATATTTGGAACGCTTGGATTGTTGCCGTACTAAGAATTGAGCGTAACTTTTGCACACGGTGTCCGTTTTGGGCCCATAAGTACTTTTTGGAAATGGAGCGACCGTTTGGGATTGAACTCATGACTTCGTCGTGACGTTTGAGGGATTTCGACCATTTTTTGAAAGAATGAGCACTTTTATATTTGGAACGCTTGGATAGTCGGCGTACGGAGAATTGAGCGTAACTTTTGCACACGGTGTCCGTTTTGGGCCCATAACTACTTTTTGGAAATGGAGCGACCGTTTTGGATTGAACTCACCACTTCGTCATGACGTATGAGGGATTTCGGCCATTTTTTGAAAGAATGAGCACTATCATATTTGGAACGGTTGGATTGTCGTCGTACAAAGAATTGATCGTAACTTTTGCAAGCGGCGTCCGTTCTAGGCCCATAAGTACTTTTTGGAAATGTAGCAACCGTTTTGGATTGAACTCACCACTTCGTCGTGACGTACGAGGGACTTTTGCCATTTTTTGAAAGAATGAGCGCTTGTATATTTACAACGCTTGGAGAGTCGACGGACGAAGAATTGAGCGTAACTTTTGCGCACTGTGTTCGTTTTCGGCCCATAAGAAGTTTTTGGAAATGTAGCGACCGTTTTGCATTGAACTCACCACTTCGTCATGACGTACGAGGGAT
>NW_019232789.1:0-2619 GCF_002742605.1 Olea europaea var. sylvestris | reverse complement strand
TTTTCGACAAATTGCTAGTCTAATTCGATTGGAATCGAGCCAATGAAAAGTGGTTTTTGATTTCATGATAACTTCGTGTTTGTTTATTTTTGGAGAAATGCTAATATAATTCGATTGGAATCGAGCGAATGAAAAGTGATTTTTGATTTCATGATAACTTCGGATTTGTTCTTTTTGGCGAATTTTTGGTTTAATTCAATTGGAATCGAGCCAATGAAAAGTGGTTTTTGATTTCTTGAAAACTTTGGGTTTGATCATTTTCGGTGAATTGCTTGTCTAATTCGATAGGAATCGAGCCAATGAAAAGTGGTTATGATTTCATGATAACTTCGGGTTTGTTCGTTTTTTGCGAATTGCTAGTCTTATTCGATTAGAATCGAGCTAACGAAAAATGGCTTTTGAATCCATGATAACATCGGCTTTATTCATCTTTGGCAAATTGCAAGTCTAATTCTATTGGAATCGAGCCAATGGAAAGTGGTTTTTGATTCCATGACAACTTCGTGTTTGACCATTTTCGGCAAATTGCTAGTCTAATTTGATTGGAATCGAGCCAATAAAATGTGATTTTTGATTTCATTATAACCTCTGGTTTTTTCTTTTTTGGCGAATTGCTTGTCTATTTGGATTGGAATAAAGCCAAGGAAAAGTGGATTTTGATTTCATGATAACTTCTAGTTTGTTCATTTTTGGAGAAATGCTAGCCTAATTCGATTGGAATCGAACCAATGAAAAGTTTTTTCTTGATTTCATGATAACTTCGGGTTTGTTCTTTTTTTACGAAATGCTAGTCTAACTCGATTGGAATCAAGCTAATGAAAAGTAGTTTTTGATTTTATGACAACATCGGATTTGTTCGTCTTTGGTAAATTGCTAGTTTAATTCGATTGGAATCGAGCCAACGAAAAGTGGTTTTTGATTTCATGATAACGTTGGGTTTGTTCGTTTTTGGCGAAATGCTAGTCTAATTCGATTGGAATAGAGCTAATGAAAAGTGATTTTCAATTTCATGATAACTTCGGATTTGATCATTTTCGAAAATTGCTAGTCTAATTCGATTGGAATCGAGCCAATGAAAAGAGGTTTTTGATTTCATTATAACTTCGGGTTTCACGTTTTCGGTGAGTTGCTAGTCTAATTCGACTGGAATCGAGCCAATGAAAAGTGGTTCTTGACTTCATGATAACTTCGGGTTTGTTCGTTTACGGCGAATTGCTAGTCTTATTCAACTAGAATCGAGCCAATGAAAAGTGGCTTTTGAATTCATTATAACTTCGAGTTTGATCCTTTTGGAAAAATTGCTTGTCAAAATTGGTTGGAATCGAGCCAATAAAAAGTGGTTTTCAATTTCATGATAACTTTGGGTTTGATCATTTTCGGCTTATTGCTGGTCCAATTCGATTCGAATCGAGCCAATGAAAAGTGGTTTTTGATTTCATGATAACTTTGGGTTTGATCATTTTCGACGAAATACTAGTTTAATTCGATTGGAATCGAGCCAATGAAAAGTGGTTTTTGATTACATGTTAACTTCGGGTTTGTTCCTTTTGGTGAATTGCTAGTCTAATTCGATTGGAATCGAGCTAATGAAAAGTGGTTTTTGATTTCATGAAAACTTCAGGTTTGATAGTTTTTGGTGAATTGCTAGTCTTATTCGATTGGAATCGAGCCAATGAAAAGTTGTTCTTGATTTCATGACAACTTCGGGTTTGATCATTATCGGCGAATTGCCAGCTAATTCGATTGGAATCGAGGCAATGAAAAGTGATTTTTGATTTCATGATAACATCAGGTTTGTTCGTTTTCGGCTAATTGCTAGTCTAATTCGATTGGAATCGAGCCAATGAAAAGTGGTTTTTGATTTCATGATAACTTCGGGTTTGATCATTTTCGTTGAATTGCTAGTCTAATTCGATTGGAATAGAGCCAATAAAAAGTGGCTTTCGATTTCATGATAACTTCGGGTTTGATCGTTTTCGAAAAATTGCTAGTCTAATTCGGTTGGAATCGAGCCAATGAAAAGTGGTTTTCCATTTCATGATAACTTCGGGTTTGATCATTTTCGGCACATTGCTAGTCCAATTTGATTGGAATCGAGCCAATGAAAAGTGGTTTTTGATTTCATGATAACTTGGGTTTGTTCGTTTTTGGAGAAATGGTAATCTAATTCGATTGGAATCGAGCCAATGAAAAGCGGTTTTTAATTTCGTGATTACTTCGGGTTTGTTTTTGTTGGCGAACTGCTACTCTAATTCAATTGGAATCGAGCCAATGAAAAGTTGTTTTTGATTTCATGAAAACGTTGGGTTTGATCGTTTTCGGTGAATCACTAGTCTAATTCGATTGGAATCGTGCCAATGAAAAGTGGTTTTGATTTCATGATAACTTCGGGTTTGTTCATTTTTGGAGAATTGCTAGTCTTATTCGATTAGAATCGAGCCGATAGAAAGTGGTTTTCGATTTCATTATAACATCGGGTTTGTTTGTCTTTGGCAAATTGCTAGTCAAATTTGATTGGAATCGAGCCAATGAAAAATGGTTTTTGATTTCATGATAACTTCGGGTTTTTTCATTTTTGGCGAATTGCTAGTCTAATTCGATTGGAATCGAGCCAATGAA
>NW_019232788.1:0-2620 GCF_002742605.1 Olea europaea var. sylvestris | reverse complement strand
AGTAAATGTCCGATGTCCTCATCAACTCTCCCAGGGTGGGAGAAAACTCGACCCTGTCGAGTGGTTATATCACTATAGGCTGTTTTCAATCTCCCAACCATAAGCTGAGTGGTTGGGCAAGCTTCTTCCAGCGTATGTAGAAATGTGTCAGTGGAGGTCTGAACTTGGTGTCCTCACCAACTCCCCTTGGGTGAACGGGAGGCGATTTAGGTCAAGGAAGATCCTGCTGACTCCGATAAAGCTCCAATAAATCTAGATCCAATTGCTGTGGTGTCTCTCTAGAGATCTATGTACAATCAGAATCTAGTTGACCAATCCAACGAACGAGGAAGCGCTGAACCTCTCTATCATTAGTAAACACAGTTTCGTTATCTAAAATAGCATCAATTTTATTTGTGTGTGCTATGAGAGGTGGTAGTGGCTTAGAAGTGGCCAAAAAGTCAGGATCAAGGTCCACAAAAGGAGGTAACAAAAGATCATCTAAGGAAATGAAATGACCTTTATAAGCTACTAGGTCCTCAACATTGAAAGTAGAGTGGTAACCAAGATATGGTGGAATGTCAACAACATATGCATTTGGACCAACTTGCTTTAAAATTTTAAAAGACCAGCACTGCGAGCTTACAATTTGGAGGCGAGTCCATGTAGACGCCACTCTGGCCTAATGCGGACCATAATGTAATCCCCAACGTTAAACTCAATATGTTGTTTATGCAAATAAGCTTGGAGTTTATATTTTGCACTACTAGCTTCAGGGTGTTTATTGATCTCAATATGCAAATCACGAAGATGTTATGCAAATACTTCGGCTGACACTGACACTCTAGCCTGTGGGGACATAGGGATGAGATCTAACGATTTCCTAGGCTTGTACCCATGAACGGCTTCAAATGGACTCATACCTAATGAACGGTTTTTATGGAGCTATTATACGCAATTTGAGCTATAGGAAGGATCAAATCCCAATTTCGAAGATTTTCCTGGACCAGACAATGCAATAGGTTAAGACTTCGATTAACTACTTTAGTTTGATCGTCAGTCTGATGTGGCAGGCCATAGAAAATTTTAATTTGGTACCCATCTTTTGCCACAAAGTCCTTCAAAAATGGCTAGTGAAATGAACATCCCTATTAGACACAATGGTCTTAGGAAGCCTATACAATTTAACAATCTTATTAAAGAACAACATGGCCACCTTAGACTCATCAGAGTTCTTGCTACAGGGGACAAAATGAGCCATTTTCAAAAAACGATCGACAACCACAAAAATAGAATCATGTTTCTTTGGGGTGTGTGGAAGGGCTAATACAAAATCCATACTAACATCTTGCCAAGGACAATTGGGGACGGGAAGAAGGGTGTATAGGCCTGTGTTCTGTCTCTTCTGTTTACTCAATTGACAAGTGTTACATGTTGATTACGCCCAAAGTATAACGCGGTGATTGTAGTACAGCTTTGGGGTGTCGTATCCACAGGGAGATGGAAATTTTCTCAAAAAATCAAACAAACTAGGGTTTTTGTAATTTTATGTGGGAATGATTTGTCACTTGGAATAAAAATTAATTATCAATATGCGACATAAGTGAAGCGTCGGAATTCCCCCATTGGATTGGATCAATCGACATCAATAATTCATGTATTTTTCCTCAATTAGAGATTTTCTTCCCAACTCTCTAATCGGAAGATTTAACAATAAAGTCCAATTTAATTCCAATTATATTGCTAGAATCTAGATTTTCTATAATAGATTCACACATTTTTTTATTGGAACAAGATCAAAGATCGACCATATACATCAAGCATAAGGCAGTAATTAATTTGCCAATAAAGTAATATTAAGATTAAAATTCAACAATTATTTCAATCATTCGATAGAAGGAACATGGCTAGATCTATGAAGGATTTGATAAAAGTTAAAATAATCTCAACAATAAATAATTCAAATTGTAATTCAACAAGTATTTCGAATATTCGATAGAGAAAGCATGACTGAATCTATGGAAATTCTAATAATTGTTAAACTAATGTCAAAAACATATTCAAGATACGGAAATTCGATTCTAAAATTGTTTAATAATGAAAAACTCAATTACATGAATTAAAGATGTCGAAATCACCAAATCCAATTGAGATCCTTCGTTGCTTCACCAAGTTCCTTCGTTTTCCATGGAGTTTCTTAAGCACCAAGATGAAAGAAATAGGTCTGGGGGCGTCTCACTTCGTTCTGGGTGGTTTTGGGCATTTATATCCCGTGAAAATTAGGTTACTATAAGAGATTCAATCGTATAAGGAAACTGAGATTCGGCCACCCAAAAAACACTATGCGACCGCATGGTTATTGTCATTGCGGTTGCACGGTTATGCACTTTCAGCCTCTTCAATTCTCGGTATAGGTGTGTGCGACCGCATAGTAGAAAGGCATGCGACCGCATGGTTCCGCCAGACAGCTTTCAGTGTTTTAATCATAACTTTCTTTCCCAATGTCCAATTGAGGTGATTCAAGTTGTATTGGATAGCTAACTCAAAGGGTAACAATGTTTATTCAGAAGTCATCTCCCAATTCGATCATCTTCTATGTCAAAAATGGGTCCCAACATGAGACTAAAAACTGGTGTGTTAG
>NW_019232787.1:0-2620 GCF_002742605.1 Olea europaea var. sylvestris | reverse complement strand
GAAGGGTGTTACCTCACAAGTGGAACATCGAGCACTTGAGAAAATACTATCAGTGACAAGAATGTTCCGATTTGATCCTAGGTTGTCATAGCTAAATCAGTTGTCCTGATCCGACATTGGTTGTAAAGATTATTAAGTGATGGAATCACCTTTGTAAAGAGGTGTAATTTATCTTCAGTAATGAATTTTCAGTTCCAAACCGGATCAGCCAGGGAATGGTTTCCTCAGTTCTTCAAAAGGTTCATTTGAGCGATTCGATCGTCACTTATTAGCTGATGAACAAACGTTTCCTCGCGTTTTCCCAATTGGTCTGGCCTCAGATTATTAAGAAGTTAAGGTAAGGGGTCACTTCCTACCCACTTAAGTGTTTAGACTTGTGTTCGCTTAAGGAGACCGATTCACAATTGTTAACTGGTCGTTGTCACGAGGCAGTTGGCCTAATGTTTGTCATTCATACAAGTATAAAACAAAAAGAGATACAAAGAAGCAGAAGCAAAAGAACTTTACAGAAATTTAACAAAATTTTCCATTTCATGAAATTGAAGTACATGGGGGGCCGAAGCCATTACAAAGGAAACCCTAATCTGTGGGAGGAATTTCAGCACTGGCCGCCTCTTGGGCCTCTGGAACCTTCTCAGTAACCTTGTCAGGCCGACCTCCAGTGGGTCCCCCGAACTCTGCCTCTAGTTGAGAGATGTCCAGTGTAGGGTGCACCTCCTTCAGCCGACCCAGTAAGCTTTGGGCACTCCACGAGGCCCAGAAGTTGGCAAAGTCGTCATAAAGGGGGTGGTCTTCGAAGTGATCAATAAAATTTTGAACCGCCACCTCCCCCGCAGACTTTAACCCCTCCCTCAGAGAGGCAATCTCCACTGACTGGGCCTCTGCTTGCTGCTTCAGCTCCGCTTTTTCTCTGTTGGAGGCCTCCAGGGCATCGGTGGCAAGCTTGTGGTGCTCGTTAGCGTGGTCAAGCCGCCGAGTCACCACAGCCACCTGGCACTCCACCTCATAGAGCTCTTTTTTCAGCCGCTCCACCTCCACTTGCGAAGCAGCGAGCTGGACCTCAGCAGTTCTCTTTTCCTCCTCTGCCTTGGCGGCTTTGGCCTGGGCAGCTCGCACAGCGTCCCCGTAATGCATCGCCTCCTCGAGGCGCTTGGCGAGGTCCTCTCTCTTGGAGTTTAGATCCTTCACCAAGCCCTCGAGTTGGATACTTGTGCTTAGTGCCCGGGCCACGCAGGCGCTGTTCGCCGCCACCAAGTCTTCAGCAGTGCAGGAGGCGGTGTGGTCCCTCCACTCTTCGGTCCAATACTTGCTGTGGACCACCGCCACCGCAGCTGTTTCCGGAGGGAGAGCCTCCAGCACCTCCCTTACTGGCTTTTCTGAACTGGTGCCGAGGAAGTCAACTTCTTTGCTGGAGCGGGCCCTTTTCCTCCTCTGCTGCCCCGGAACATGTTCAATAGGTACGGCCGCAAGGGGCGCCGTGTCCGGGGCAGCGACAGGCTCCGTAGCAGTGGGGTTTCTCTCTGGGAGGGCCACCCCCGTGGGAATAGTTGTCTGCCGCATAACTGGGGGTGGCCTCGCCACAGTTGGGCGTCTGGGAGGGGCAGCACTCTTCTTGCCCTTCCTTCGGAGGTCAGCCTCCGGATCCTCCTGAACCTCCTCCTCCGTCGAAGGCTGAAGTCTCTTACTGGCCTCCACCAGCTCCTCCATTTGCTTCTTATACGAAGAAGAGGAGGCCTTCAGCGCCCTTGCTTCAGCCATCATTTTCTGAATAGTTTTGAAGTCGGGGCATACTGGCAGCTTCTTGTTGAAGTTATCTGCAAAGAAACGAATGAGGAATTAATATAAGTATAGGGAGTTCGGGTTAAAAGAGTGTGGGCTTCGGTCCTATTACCTTGGGATGCCATTAAGTCGTGAGTGACGAAGTGTATGTTTTTCCGAATCAGCCTGTGATATGACCTCTTCTTCTGAGGCAGCTGATAAATAACACAGATAATGTCGAAGTCCTCTGTCGATAGCTCGCACCGAGGGAGGAAACCTGCGAAAAGAAACATATCTGTTAAACACAAGCCCGGTCGAAGAGAAACAAAATATCAACTACTATACTCACTAAGTGTTGAAAACTTCGCCGGGACTGTAAGAGGCGCCAGGGGGTCCCCCTCCATTGTGTCCCATCGCCCCGCTGCCCAGCACCAAGAGCTCTTCCATTCCTTGATGGAGCTCAGCAGATCGATCACAAATGGAGTGTGGGAACCCCATGACGTCAGGTAGTACCAACCCCGGGTCTTATCCCCCCGGCAGTAACCTTGGGTATGTAAAGAGTCTGGAAAACGGAAAGGGGCATCTCCACCCCTAACGACGCCTCTTTCCACAACATCCAGGAGCCCACCATCTGGCTCCAGGAGTTCGGATTGAGCTGCGTCGGGGCTAGCCCATAAGACCTAAGCACCAACCTAAAGAACGGGTGAATAGGCAGCCTAAGTCCGGCCCTAGGGATCGCCTCACTAATGGCCACGCAGCCCGGCCTTGGGTAACAAGCCCTCTCTTCCGGCCCTGGGAGAATCAGATCCACACTGTCCGGGATCCTATATTCTGTCCTAAGTCTACCAAGGTCGGCCTCCCT
>NW_019232786.1:2481-2620 GCF_002742605.1 Olea europaea var. sylvestris | reverse complement strand
GGAATTGAGCCAAAGAAAAGTGGTTTTTGATTTCATGATAACTTCGGGTTTGTTCGTTTTTGGCGAATTGCTAGTCAAATTCGGAATCGGGCCAATGAAAAGTGATTTTTGATTTCATGATAACTTCGGGTTTTTTCGT
>NW_019232786.1:0-2395 GCF_002742605.1 Olea europaea var. sylvestris | reverse complement strand
AAAGTGGTTTTTGATTTCATGATAACTTCGGGTTTTTTCGTTTTTGGCGAATTGCTAGTCAAATTCGGTTGGAATCGAGCCAATGAAAAGGGGTTTTTGATTTCATGATAACTTCGGGTTTGTCCGTTTTTGGCAAATTGCTAGTCAAATTCGATTGGAATCGAGTCAATGAAAAGTTGTTTGTGATTTCATGATAAGTTCGGGTTTGTTCATTTTTGGCGAATTACTAGTCAAATTCAATTGGAATCGAGTCAATGAAAAGTGGGTTTTGATTTCATGATAACTTCGGGTTTTTTTATTTTTCGCGAATTGCTAGTCAAATTCGATTGGAATCGGGCCAATGAAAAGTGGTTTTTGATTTCATGATAACTTTGGGTTTTTTCATTTTTGGCGAGTTGCTAGTCAAATTCGATTGAAATCGAGCCAATGAAAAGTGGTTTTTGATTTCATGATAACTTCGGGTTTTTTGGTTCTTGGCGAATTGGTAGTCAAATTCAATTGGAATTGAGTCAATGGAAAGTGGTTTTTGATTTCGTGATAACTTCGGGTTTGTCCATTTTTGGCGAATCGCTTGCCTAATTCGATTAGAATCGAGCCAATGAAAAGTGGGTTTCGATTTCGTGGTAACTTCGGGTTTGGCAGTTTTGGGCGAATTGCTAGTCTAATTCGATTGGAATTGAGCCAATTAAAAGTGGGTTTTGATTTCATAATAACTTCGGGTTTGTTCGTTTTTGGCGAATAGCTAGTCTAATTCTTTTGGAATCGAGTCAATGAAAAGTGGTTTTTGATTTCATGGTAAGTTCGGGTTTGTTCGTTTTTGGCGAATTATTATATAAATTCGATTGGAATCGAGTCAATGAAAAGTTGCTTTTGATTTCATGATAACTTCGGGCTTTTTCATTTTTCGCGAATTGCTAGTCAAATTCGATTGGAATCGGGCCAATGAAAAGTGGGTTTTGATTTCATGATAACTTCGGGTTTTTTCGTTTTTGGCGAATTGCTAGTCAATTTCGATTGGAATCGGGCCAAAGAAAAGTGGGTTTTGATTTCATGGTAACTTCGGGTTTTTTCGTTTTTGGCGAATTGCTAGTCAAATTCGATTAGAATCGAGTCAATGGAAAGTGGATTTTAATTTCATGATAACTTCGGGTTTTTTCGTTTTTCACGAATTGCTTGTCAAATTCCATTGGAATAGAGCCAATGAAAGTGGATTTTGATTTTATGAAAACTTCGGGCTTGTTCGTTTTTGGCAAATTGGTAGTCAAATTCGATTGTAATTAAGCCAAAGAAAAGTGGGTTTTGATTTCATGATAACTTCGAGTTTGTTCGGTTTTGGCGAATTGCTAGTCAAATTCGATTGGAATCGAGTCAATGAAAAGTGGTTTTTGGTTTCATGATACTTCGGGTTTGTTCATTTTTGGCAATTGATAGTCAAATTCGATTGGAATCGAGTCAATGGAAAGTGGTTTTTGATTTCATGATAACTTCGGGTTTTTTCATTTTTCGCGAATTGCTTGTAAAATTCCATTGGAATAGAGCCAATAAAAAGTGGATTTTGATTTCTAGAAAACTTCGGGCTTGTTCGTTTTTGGCGAATTGCTAGTCAAATTCGATTGGAATCGAGTCAATGAAAAGTGGTTTTTGATTTCATGATAACTTCGGGTTTGTTTGTTTTTGGCGAATTTCTAGTCTAATTCGGTTGGAATTGAGCCAATGAAAAGTGGTTTTTGATTTCATGATAACTTCGTGTTTGTTCATTTTTGGCGTATTGCTAGTCAAATTCGATTGGAATTGAGTCAATGGAAAGTGGTTTTTGATTTCATGAAAACTTCGGGTTTTTTCGTTTTCATGAATTGCTTGTCGAATTCCACTAGAATAGAGCCAATGAAAAGTAGATTTTGATTTCATGAAAACTTCGGGCTTGTTCGTTTTTGGCGAATTGCCAGTCAAATTCGATTGGAATGGAGTCAATGAAAAGTGGTTTTCGATTTCATGATAGCTTCGGGTTTTTTCGTTTTTGGCGTATTGCTAGTCAAATTCGGTTGGAATCGAGCCAATGAAAAGTGGTTTTTGATTTCATGATAACTTCAAGTTTGTTCATATTTAGCGAATTTCTAGTCAAATTCGATTGGAATAGAGCCAATGAAAAGTGGAATTTGATTTTATGAAAACTTCGGGGTTGTTCATTTTTGACGAATTACTAGTCTAATTCGATTGGAATCGAGTTAATGAAAAGTGGTTTTTGATTTCATGATAACTTCGGGTTTGTTCGTTTTTCGCGAATTGCTTGGCAAATTCAACTGGAACAGAGACAATGAAAAGAGGATTTTATTTTTTTGAAAACTTCGGGCTTGTTCGTTTTTGACGAATTGGTAGTCTAATTCGATAGGAATTG
>NW_019232785.1:298350-306696 GCF_002742605.1 Olea europaea var. sylvestris | reverse complement strand
AAAAATGTAGCTAAAAAATTTAATGATATATGACTAGGTGAATGGTACGTATATTTATTTATTTCACACTAATTAAGATTTCTCAATTTTCAAAGGTTCCTCCTGAAATTATTTCCAAAACCCGTTGGATATTGATTTTGTAATGTTATACTCTTGTTGCTTTCCTCAAAATAGAAATAATCCTTTTATAATTTGAAAACGACTAGTGAAAAATTCACACATGGAAAGATGAGAGAAAAAGAGAGAGGTAATAATGTAGGACCTAACCATTAATTTGCCTTTGCAAGCTTGAAAGGTACTTCTTAAAGTTCTCATATGCTAAACTTTTACTAGATTATTTAATTTGTGAGACGATCAAAATTATACTTTAGTGAGACTTCAAGATTCTTATTGTCTCAATTAGTATATATAGTCTGCTATTTGTATTTGAGTAGTTATATATTTTTGTGTTTTTCTCGATTATTAGTAAATCCTTTTAGTCTATAGCTACATATGTAGATGACCACATGCTAAATTCTGTAAATTCGTCGCGTTCTTTCTCTTTGTAGTTTCCTCGTGAATCAAATTTAGGATTGTTTTCATAATTAGTGGCACGAAATATTTGATTTGTTTTTTTGGGTTTTTAATTTCTTTTATAATGATAAAAGAAAAGATTTGTGGTATTGTGACTTTAAAGATTGTCGCACGTATTGACTACGTATGTATCACTTAAATAGAAAACGATCAATCAAAAGAAGAATAATGAGTCAATAACTTTAATCATGTGCAAAAGAAGCCAATTCGTACTTGGGATTTTATCCCATCTTGCCAAAAAATCATAAATTATCTTTTGATAAGACTTTAAGATCTTCATAGTCCCCCTTAACATATTCCGTGGGGTTTGATTTCGAGTATTTTGTACCCTTTTGCGTTTCTCATTTAGTTTATTAGTGCATTCAAGTGTTGAATAAGGCAACTTTTTTGCTCATTATGTTCTTTTAAGTTTAGTCTACAAGGTATTCAATTAATCCAACGAGATTGTAAACTTCAAGAGTCAACTTCTACACAAGCAATATTAGAGTTAATTTGAATTTTTCTTTTTTTATGTTGCAATGATATACCTAATTGATAAATTTGTTGAGAACTTTTTAACAAGATGTTGGGTCATTCTCATTGCAATCTTTATTTTATCTTGATATTTTTAATAGCTGATAAGCATGTTTAACATATCTAGATCTCAAAATAATATTGAATTTGGATTAGTTTAGCGATTTTTTACCTCACTTTCTATCGTTTTTGACTTTTGTAAGTTCATAATACGATGAGCAAATAAGTTATTTTATGCTCTTTCAATGGACGGTTTGGATGAAAATTGTTATGATAGATGAGATTTGGTAATTACTGGAAGTTTTAGAAAGCAAAATGAAAAAAGAGGGATTAAAACATAGAAAAGACGATGGACTAGTATCATAAAATGAAAACTTAAAATAAAAAGAAGAAAAATAGATATATTTTAAAATTATCAAGAACTAAAACTGCTATATATCTAACTTCTTTTTTCCCCCTAATCAACCGAAATTTTCTTTTTATCGTCAAAAATTTCCCTAATTTTTTTCCCTATAATATAAAAATATTTTGATAGAATAGTCTCTTGATATTATACTTTAAAGGATTCCAAATCATGATCAAGTTATTCCATTCACGTTCTAATCCATTATTGCGGTGCATGTGAGGGCTCCACATCTTATAATTCCATCATCAATATGACATAAATGAATTTTAAGTGGTGGATGAAACGTTTTCTCAACAGAAATTAGGGCAAGAAAAATGTTAGAGAACAGCAACATTTTTGTTGGGGGCCACTCGAGTCAAATTAGAACAGGATTCAATTGGTTTGGTTTAATTCCAATTAAAATTTAACTAACTTTGAGCTTAAAATAGAGAATCGAACATTTTAGTCTTGTTCTTAATTTTAGTTGCAAAATCAAATATATATATATATAACATTTTTATTGGTTGGATGATGGAATATTTAATATCGAGAGTATCGATGAGCACGTGTCAGACACGTGTGAAAAAAGAGATATGAAAAAGAATGAGAGAGAGATAGAGAGGAGGAACATACTTTATTTTGGAGAGGAAAAAAGAAAGAGGTAGAAAGAAAGAGTAGAGATGATAAAACGAGATAGTGTCTCTTAAATAAGAAAAAACAAATGAGAAGAACAAAGAAAAATTCAATCCACGGTCAATTTTTGCTGTTGGTGTACAAATTTCTAGAGAAGGCATGGACAGTTAAATTGTGAAAAAATAGAACTGTACAAAGTTGAGATCTTTGGTTGAACATATTTTTTATTTCATTTGAACAAATATGTTTAGGGTTTTTATCTAAACCATACAAGGGCTAAATTATAGAAGGACATGTAGTTCCTAATTTATTTTGTTATATTTTTGGTTAGTAAAATCTATGTTATAGTGTAATTTTGAAGATAATTTTACCATGAAATTATTATGAATGTTGTGTATCGTGTATCAACCATGTTTCTAGCATTTAGTTAGCATCGACCCATCCGAGACAAATTCATGGAAGTAATTCGAGGTTGTCATCTCAAGAGGCCAGGACTATGGCTCAATAAGCCAATTCATTATCTAATTTCGTCCTTATGTACTCATCAAATGATATCAATGTGATAATTAAAAGAAAGACTTAATTAGTTGAAAAGTAGTGCTTTGTATGATTAGCTTGTGCAAGTTATGTTCATGTTTCATAGACAACTCTCTATATTAGTTGCTAGAGGTCGACATTTTTAGCTGGAATCGAAATCTAGGGTATCCGACTCTAAAACTAAATTTGTTCTTTTTATGAATCTTTTATTTTTTACAATTTGTTCAATTCGGCCTGATTAATCGGCTCAAGTAGCAAATTCGCAAAACTCAAATAGTTAGTACTCAAATCAATCAATTTATTTTTGAATAACTGATTCATATAATTCTCATTCATAGTTGCTTTTGATTGCAATTCATGCGCTATCCGCCTCCATACTCCCTTCGTGTGGTGACGCATATAGAGCTATAATCGAAATTGGATGCTATTATACTAGATATTGAATATTATGATGACATATTTACAATGGATTAAGAAAATATTGAAATATGTAATTGGTGACATATTTTATTTCTTCTTTTTCCTATTATATTGATAAGATAACTTGTACTGGCAATTCACTTTTTTTTTTTTTTTAATTTTCCAAATCGATGGTTAGGGTTCAGGTTCGTGTTTGATTACTGTAATTACATGGACCAAAATGATTTCATTATGAAATATTCAAAGTGTAATGAATGGTTATGGATATTGAAATATTCGAATCGACCCACCCGACATTCATATCTATTAGTTCGTACAAATATTACGTGTCATTATGTAGGAGTGAACAATATAATAATGTTTGTTATATTATTATAAATCCATTTCAACATCCCAAGAGGACAAGGGGCATCTGTTTGACCCGATTGGCCAATCAAATTCAAATGTTCATTATTCTCATCTGTTAAAGATATTTAAATATTCCAAACTTGTGCGAACGAAAAAATCTCCACCATTATCTCCCTCCAACTCAATGTTGCCGTCTTCACACCAGACCAAATAATGTTTAATATATTTCTAAGAAGAACTCAGTAAAACGAAAATATTAAGATGAATGTATGTGATATGCTTTGTACACAGCTTTTAAAAGTTTGAATTATAAGAATATCTCCAATATTGTGGATTGCAATAAAAATTTGTCACATTAGTAAAACAAACAATATCTGTGAAAATTCTTCTGCAATGCAATTTAAGTGAAGAGGTAGAGACGGTTAGATGTTGAAGGAGTTTGATCTCACTCCTAATTCCTATTTTTTTCCATTTCCTATTAAATATACACGTTAGAAATGAAAATCTGTTATAGCCTATGTTTTGCTAATGTTTGTAAACTATTTTTTATCAATTAAACCTCTTTCTATAACACATTTTGTCGGATCTTCATGAAATATCCATTTATCCATCATTCATATCTGTCCTTTTTATAGTTAAATCGTTTATAAACACTTCTCAAACATGTTTTATAGTCAGAATCAATTAGTGATGAATTCATGCTTGCTTCATTTAGATCACATAGGAATGTGTAGTTAAAAAGTAGGTAATAATTGTGAATCCGATGGAATTGGTAGATAAAAAATGAAGTCTGAACAGCTTACAAGCAATTGTAGACTTTAGCATTTGCACTTAGCCATATATTATTAGACATCATTGTGACATAAATCGTAAGCCTTTCTATTTGTATGCCACGTAGATAGGACTGTCAATGGATTGAATTTTGATCTGAATCCGATGAAATTAATAGAAGATGGATTTAGGGTCTCTATCTGATAACCCGATCGAGATCCGAATTTAATAATCCGTTAAGTAAATAAATCAAATATGAATATAGGTCAATCTGATCCGATAACAACCTGATCCGATTTATTATAATAATATATTATATTTTTTATATTATCGCATAATTTATGACACTGTTTTCTTCATTTTGAAAATTGTATTATACTTTTCAAGTAATTTTTAAATAATAAATAGTATAATATTTTTAATTGAAATTTTTTGAAGAGATTTAATTTTTTTATTAATTAAAATAAGATAAAATCAACAATTAATTTATTGATTAGATTTACTATAGTAATTTATTTTATAACATAAAAAACTAATAAGTAATATGTCCAAAATAATTTACTTTGTTCAAACTGATATTGTTTACAATTAAAATCTTATTGGGGCTATAACTTTTAATGAAAATAATAAAGTAAATTAGTAAACACTTAGAATTGACAAATGATTATGATTAGTATTTCATATTGAAAAATTACTAAATCATTGGAAGAGGAGAATCCTTAAAAAGCTTGTATCTCACATTGAAATATACTAAAACATTTCAAGAGGAGCCTCTTTTAAAAAGGAGCATCACTTGAAAAAAAAAAAAAAGTATTGATTTGGACCTTCTAATATAAGAAGTGAGCCAATCAAGATAGTTCAAATATTTTTTAAAATAAATAAATAATTAATTAAAATGTTGTTGAGACAATGATTTTTAATTAAAAAATAAATAAAATTTTTATTTTTCTAATTTTTTTAATTTTAGATCAGGTTATCAGATCGTATATTCAATAACATAGTTTATCGAATTTGGATTTAACATTCAAATATCCGTCAGATTATTGGATCGGATAATTATTCTTAGCGGATCGGATTGGATTTGAGCAGATTCGATCCATATCCGATCTACTCACATTGGAGATACTCTAAGAGATGGGATTTTGCTAGAACAAGTTTGGAAGGAAGAGACTAAAATTAGCATGACTTAGTTTTGTAATTGCTAAAAAATGTAGTTGTTCTTTTTCTTTTTGGAAAACAAATATAATTATTTTGGATTTGAATAGCGAAAAAATATTCGTATTAAATCAATCTCTCTCTCTCTCTCTCTCTCTCACATAAAGTAAGAGCATTTTTTGCTAAGCTTAGAAATTCTAAAATGGATAAATAATCAAAGTTGATATCGTAAAAGTCACTCATTTTTAAATTTTCTTACTTAAAAGTAAGAATTAAGGAATTCAAAATAAACAATATATTTGTTAAGACTTGGGGTCCATCTCAATAAGATCAACTTTATTAAGTGGAGAAATCCAAGATCTTTATAAATTTGTATTTATTTCGGCATTAAATCGATGTGGGATAACACATCCCTTAATAGACCCCTTCAAGATGGTGGCTCATTTGAGCAAATAAATCTTGAAATCCATGAGGTAGTTCTAATACCATGTTAAAACTTGAAGTCTATCTCAATTAGATCAACCTTATTAAGTGGAGAATTCCAAGATCTTTATAAATTGGTGTATATTTCGGTATTAAATCGATGTGGGATAACACATCTCTTAATAATATTTAAACGTGTTCGAAATAAAAATAACCTAATTAGTAATATGTAGATTATTACTATCGGTTGTCATTAGCAGAAATTCGTAATGCATGATGCATATGTTACCTACTAATTTATAAAATCCTAACATTTCTGCAATTATCATCAATGGAGAGAGACGGCATAACAATATTTCATTAAAAAAATCTACATAATTTCTCAAGTTCTTGCATCCTAGTACAAAATAAATATTTTTTTTCCTGGTATTTTGGGCATCCTAGACGGTTATGCTAGAGTATAGCCTTCTATAAGCAGACAGTCACAAATATAAAAGTAAAAAATCTTAGATTATTTAAGAGTGTGACCATTCCATGGTATTAGGACTTGATCGAAAAAGAAAGCATAACCCATATGAAGCTTTTCCAATTGGCCATTCTTCTGCGTAAGTTCTGCTTCACGTTGTAAAATATACAAGTAATTTATATGATTGTACTTTCTTTTCTTTTCTCTCAAATCTATTTTATTGTATCATAGGAATAAGAGAAGAAGGGTTGTTTCGTGTACTTATTGTTATTATTGGAGTAATGCTATTTAGCTTCATTGAGGTTACAATTTCAGTGATAAAATATGAAATTAAAAAAACTTATTTAATTCCCCCTATCATTTAATGCACATTAATGGCACCTAAATTGGGATTGTTGTTAGATATTTTTCATCATTTTGCATGTGTTCAATTTTTTGTTTTACGAATGATTTGCTGCCCAGATTAGTATTTGTCACTGCGCAACGGGACATTTTTGATGCAGGCCATTTGACTCTAACATCACCTAGAGCAATGCTATTAAGCCAGACACTTTGAACATTTTTGGGTTGTTTAGTTTCACCTTTAAGTTTCTTCTTATTCTATAAGCCATTTGATATTGGGAACCCTAATGGACAATACAAGGCCCCATATGCTATAATTTACAGAAACTTGGCAATTCTTGGAGTGCAAGGATTTTCTGCTTTGCCAAAGCATTGTTTGCAACTCTGTTGTGGGTTCTTCGCATTTGCCGTCGGTATTAATGTGGTTAAAGATTTTACTCCCAAAAGAATTGGAAAATGGATGCCACTTCCTACAGCAATGGCAGTACCATTCCTAATCGGAGGGTATTTTGCTATTGATATGTGTGTAGGGACTCTGATTGTGTTTTTGTGGTATAAAATTAACTCCAAGAAGGCAGAGTTAATGGTTCCTGCTGTGGCTTCTGGTTTAATATGTGGGGATGGTCTCTGGATACTGCCTTCATCTGTTCTTGCCTTGGCCAAAATATATCCCCCAATTTGTATGACATTCTTGCCTGCCTAGAGGGGAGGAGGAGAGATTAACTCTGTTGTTTCTGTGTAATTCATGGCATCAATAAAGAATGGAATTGAAGGTTATGTTTAACAATATTTTAAGATATTGCCATTGTCATCGCCATCCCCGACTGCCCACCTCCTACCACACCAATCAAGGAGAAAGAAGAGGCTAAAAACTAAACCCATGTTTGGCTCACATTATTTGATGTTATAATTTTTAGAATAGTGATTTTTATAAAAATGTGTGGTTGAAGAAAAAGGAAATTTGTTTGTTGTGTTTAATATTATATTATTGGAGAATGTTTGGTTAAAAAGAAGAGAGAAAAAATGTATTATAAATTTAATCGGGGCTAAATTTAAAGATCGGAAAATAAAAGATATGTTTCCTTGAAAAAGTAAAAGAATATTTCTTGAAATAAAAACCAAGGTTAGCTTTTAACCACCACTGGAGACCGCTTTCATAGATTGGCCATGTTGACAATTATAGATTTCATACTTGCGACGATGTAGAATAATTAGTAAATTACAATCGGTATCTTACTAGTTACAATCAGGCAAGACAAATGATTATCCTATTAAAACCTAGCAATAAAGTTAGCACGACACGACTCAAAAAGGGGGGGAAAAATAAAATAAAATAAAATACAAGAACACCAGTGTATAAAATAATAAGAGTATATTAACAAGTTCACCATTGTGCAACGCCACATGCATTTTATGAATAAACCCAATGTTTATGAAACGTTACTTTTTTTTGAGATTTCAAGTGTTCACTTTTCAATGAAATTAGGGACAGAATGCAGCCATGAAGGAAGAAATCTCTATGAATCCCATTGCATGGAAATACTCAAAATAATTTACAAGTCCACATGAAGCAATAGTTTTTTCACAGTTCATAAACATTAAAAGGCCTCCCCCAGGAAATAACAAGAATTGTCCATGATGATTTACGCATACAAAATTATCCAGTTATTATACCGGCTAAAACATAAAATTGTGTAAACTAATTGAATCGCATCAAACCATCCATCCAAAGATTCCCATGACTCGGCAATCTGAGATAGAATGAGGGGAAAAAAAAAAA
>NW_019232785.1:286864-288466 GCF_002742605.1 Olea europaea var. sylvestris | reverse complement strand
GACGGAATCTACACTTGCTATTATCAAAATAATGAATCAAGACCTGGTACGCTTGGACAGATTCGATGGTGCAAGTTTTACAATATAGCAAGACAAACTTAAATTTCTATTAACGGCCTTGAAGATCTTCTATGTGCTTGATCCAAAATTGGAGCTCATTCTCGATACAACTGACAAGGATACCAAAGAAATTCGCGTAGAAAGGAAGAAACGGGAAGATGACGAATTGATATGTTGTGGCCATATCCTAAATGCATTATCCGATTGCCTCTATGATCTCTACAACAACACTACATCAGCAAAAGAAAGTTGGTACGCGTTAGAAAGCAAATACAAAGTCGAGGAGGAAGGTACTAAAAAGTTCTTAATATCGAAGTATTTTGATTTCAAATTTTTGGATAATATACCATTATTGCCTCAAGTACATGAGTTACAAATAATTGTAAACTAATTGAAAGCGGTGAAAATCGAACTTCCCGAAACTTTCCAAGTGGGAGCAATTATTGCTAAACTTCCTGGTTCTTGGAAAGGATATATGAAGAAGATTTTTCACAATTTCCAAGACTTTTCTTTGGAAGATATACAAAAATATCTTCGTATTGAGGAAGAATCAAGGGCAAGAGATAAGTTTGAAAATTCTTATGAAGGCCCTTCAAAGGCTAATGTCGTGGACAATGTGGACAACTCCAACAAATTTAAAAAGGAAGGAAAATTTCTTAGTTCTAGAAAGGATCAAGGAAAGTTCAAAAATAAAGCCAAAGGACCTTGCTATGTTTGTGGAAAATCGAGACACTATGCCAATGATTGTAGACATAGGAAACAACAAAAGAAAGAAGGACAAGTGAACTCCGTTGATGAGATTATCGCCACGGTGAGCGAAATCAATGCAATCCAAGGCAAAGTTCCGGACTGGTGGTACGATACATGCACTACAATTAATAGATGTTATGATAAGTCTCTCTTCAAAACTGACATTGAAGACAATCAAGAGATACAAATGGGAAATGAAGGAAGATCAAAAGTGATTGGCAAAGGAAATGTGGAACTCATTTTCTCTTCAGGAAAGAAGATCACTTTGACAAATGTCTTGCATGTACCGAAAATGAATAGAAACTTAGCAAGTGGTGTACTATTGGGAAAACTTGGAATTAAATCTGTTTTTGAATCTGGAAAGCTTATATTAACCCATAATATGCACTTTGTTGGAAAGGGCTATTCCACCGAAGGAATGGTCAAACTATGTACTATTGAGGATAACTCAAATAAAATTAAATATTTTGCGTATGTTACTGATTCATTTAATTTATGATATGGTAGATTAGCACATATAGGAATTAATATTATGAAAAGAATGATTAAATGTGGATTAATACAATGTGAAATTGACAACTTGGAAAAATATGAAACATGTGTTAAATAAAAAATGATTAAGAAGCCATTTCATAGCGTAGTAAGAACAACAAGATTACTTGAACTTGTTCATTTCGACATATGTGAATTGAATAGAATGTTAACTAGAGGCGGTAATAGATATTTTATTACTTTTATTGATGATTGTTCAAGATATACCTATGTGTACTTATTAAAACATAAGGATGAAAC
>NW_019232785.1:276226-277493 GCF_002742605.1 Olea europaea var. sylvestris | reverse complement strand
TTTTTATTTTTTCATACTAGGTTAATTCATTTAATGTTCATGGTAATTTCAGGAGGATTTGGATCTTATCTATTGGGAATGAACAAGAAAACATTTGAGCAGTCTGGTGGCTTCAGTACTGTAGGTAATTCTCCAAGCAGTGTCAAGGAACCCGGGCTTGGTTGGATGACTGGCTTCCTCTTCTTAGTTTGTTTTATCGGCCTTTTCGTGTTGATTCCTCTTCGAAAGGTACACGACAACCTCTCAGTATTACAATCCAATCTCATAATTCGCAGTAGATTTTAACTTCTTGTTCTATTTTCATACTATCTAGTACTATTCAATTCTTGCTAACATCGCCAAATTTTAAGCACGCATGGATCTATTTTTGTTTTATGGGGATATCTTTTCGTATCCTTTGTTGTGTTGTCATGTACCATTTTTAGCAGAAAATCGAGTTTCTAAATACAGAAAGCTATAGAATATGGAGTATTATATTTTTCAAGCGTGCTGTATTTTGATTTCTTGGATTTGGACCACATTATACTCTGGATTCTATGCATTTTCAGTCAGATTGAAGCAATATTTTTTTTTGCATCCACCGTTAAACTATAACTTTTCAAGTGATTATTTTATGACTTTTAGAAGTTGTAATTGGTCCCCAGATCTTGATTATCGACTACAAGTTGACCTTTCCAAGTGGGATGGCAACTGCAGTTCTAATCAATGGATTCCATTCCAGAGGTGACAAAATGGCCAAGTAACTATAATTTTCCCTCTCTTATCACTTTTTATTGCCTTTTATCACGTTTCTGCGTTAATCGGACTTCAAATGTTCCTTTTTTTTTTCTTTGCGTCATTTTGCAGAAAGCAAGTACGAGGTTTCTTGAAGTGTCTATCGTTCAGTTTTTTCTGGGGTTTTTTCCAGTGGTTTTACAGAGGAAAAGACGATTGTGGGTTTTCACAGTTTCCTACATTTGGACTTAAAGCTTGGAAGCAAACGTATGTCTGCAATCTGCAAAATTTGTACCAGGTTTTACAATTTACAGAGGAAAGTTTCTTAGTTCTTACAACCTGCAGATGATGTTTTCTGCAGGTTTTATTTCGATTTTAGCACAACTTACATTGGAACCGGAATGATTTGTTCCCACATTGTAAATTTGTCTTTGCTTCTTGGAGCTGTGCTTTCATATGGCATGATGTGGCCACTCATGGAAAATCTTAAAGGAGAATGGTTTCCAGCAGATCTGCCAGAAAGCAGCATGAAGAGTCTTAATGGTTACAAGGT
>NW_019232785.1:250227-274291 GCF_002742605.1 Olea europaea var. sylvestris | reverse complement strand
ATGTAAAAATGTGCACGCATATGCGTTAAAGAATGTGTTAAAATTAGTCTAGTAAAGCTCAACCCAAGTTTACAACTAAAAAAAGGCAAATTAAGTTTAAGAAACATCAAATTAGCCCAAACTACTGAATCACATGAATTATATATAGTAATTTATAGGGTTTTGACGTTTAAAAAAATCAAAAACCAAAATAAATTTTTCGTTGAGCTACAAACTATCTACGTCGAGCCCCAAACCTCCTTCTTCGGTCTTCTTCTAGTTTAGTAGCAAGCGATCCTAATAATGCACAATCTTCAATAGTTGATGATTGTGATGATGATGAGGTTGATAATGAAATGTTTCCATCTACAAGAAGTAATAGAAACTCTTGAATCAAAATAAGGGAGCTCGATAAAGAGCTAGACAAGATTGAATTGAAATCCAATAAAGAGCTAGACAAAATTTTAGATTTTTTTAAGTCGGTGTTCTTGTCTAAATTAATAATAGGAATTTATTACAAAGTAATTGTAGTACACACACACTCTTATAATATTTAATTCTCGATTGAGAGGCATTGTCACGCATTATGTATTTTAGAACATTAGCTCAAGCAGCAAATAGAGGAATTTTTGGTGGGGGTAAGGGTGGAATTTTGGGTCGGGTAGTTGCAACTTGAGAAAAATTGGTTTGCTTGTTCGAGTATTTTAAACTTTGATGATATCATATTAAATCTTAATTTTTTAACTTAAAAAGATTAATTTAGTCAAGAATAATCAAGGCCTCATATTTAAGGGATATAAGTTACACTTGAACCACAATAATTTGTCATGTTTGAGGTGTATTTATGTGAACAACACTATCATGCCAACCTGTCATTTGATAGATATAAAGAGACCAATAGCTATCCAACTGCAATAAAAATTTAAGCCCAGTGACCCAATACTAATTAACAACAAAATTTTGGACAACTCAAGTACCACTACATACTAGAATAGTTCCCTGGAAACTTTCGATTGCATCGTTTGAAGTTCTTGTATCAATGAAGCATTTTCAAATAAAATAATGTTACACAAGCACAAAGTAATCAGAAAAAATACATTTACTGATGACCAATTTAGCAGGTTGCCACTTCATTCAAGAGTCTTGAGCACTGTCAAATACAGCACAAATCCCATAAATTACTCAATTCGGAACTCGCCTATCAAGTCTTAGTTCTGAAGAGTGTGAGGATACCATCGGTTTTGACCGTTGTAACAACAGACAGACTAAGTAAAAAAGATCAAAAGAAGACATCAGCCGAACAAATTTGGTCACGACATTTTCTCTTCTAAATCTTATGAGTTATGCTGCTTGGATAGGGTTTGGGGACAGGGTCTGTGACAGGTGCTGCGTTGTGGTTCCTTTCTTCTTTTCTTTTCTGTTTTTTTTTCTTCCAAACTGCCAAATGAAATGTTGACACGCGTCCCCTTGATTTTAAATCTTGTCACCAACCCTACTTGTGTAGCATAACTCAAATCTTATCATGAAGGGTCGCGACCAAATCATGGGCATCGTCTAAAAGTTTCCACACGTCAAGATGTCCAGACATGCTATTGCACTCCCGCATGATTTCATCCATGCTGCTGTATTTTTCTATGATCAGTTAGATATTGAGATTAATGCAATGAGTAGCAAATTTAGCTCCGCTCAAATAAAGGACTTCTTCTGCAGAGTGAATCACTAGCCCTAGGAACTAAAACTTGAGGCTGACTGCAGTAATTTCTTTTTGGCCCCTATTTCTAAACGATTCTCTATATTAAATCACCACCATATATAACCGAATATTACTGATAATCTTTGATAAAAAGCTCCAAGTTTCACATATTTTAATTGGCACAAACCATGAAAGTCGGCATATATGGACTATGAATGCATTGAGAAGACAAAACGTGAAATGCAAAACTCACCATTGATCGCACGAGCTTCAATGCACTAGTGTAAACCTGTGGTACAACACAGAAATAAGTGATGTAGAACTTCAGTATATATTAAAATTTGTACTGTTGACAATAACTCGTTTCTTCCATCGGAACAAGTTAAAGTGAAAAAAAAGTTTGCCGGTGGCTTTATTTTGACATTACTTTTCCTACAATCTTCACAGTTCCATAGAAAAAGAGAAAAAAAGAGTAAAGAAAAGAGAGTCAGGCGACTAACTTTACTAAGGCAGAGAAATTAATCATTTCCTAATCATAAGAAAGAGTATCTACTAGTGCATAGGCTTCGCCATAATCTAAAAGAAAAGAAACAACAATAAAATAAGACTGTAAAATGAAAAGGATGTAATAAAAAATTATTCTGTTTCATGTAATTGGATCTGCATACTGAGTAATTTGGTTTCAGTGCATGTGCAGCTGCAATGTAGATAGCAGACTGGCTGTATAACTCATCAGGGGAGACCTCCTTTGCATTCATGGATCCTCCGGTTCTCGCCATGTCCTCTGCTAATCCATACTGCAAGGCACACAAGATAAGATCAATCTGTATTAAATCCTTGATTTGTCATCCCCCTTTTTACTTTGGGGCTCTTGTATGGGTGTTGCCGAAATTCCTTAATTATAATGATAAAATATTATTAGTGTTTAAAGTAATGAAGGACAAAGTAAATGCTAAACCAACCAGAACTGTGCCAAGGTTGTATATTGCCCTGTGAAAATCGAATTGCAACTGTATTGCAGCACGGAACTGCATTTGAATACAAGCATAGTACATTAAGTTAGCAGAGGAAAAAATAGTTATAAACCCAAACCAAACATTGACCTGGTCAGGACACTGGTTCACTGGCCAATCACCATATATAAGTAATAAACATTCTTTAAATGAAAAGATGTTGCTAAATATAACTATATAGTATAAAAGTTAGGCATATCATAACTTAACAATGCATTGCATTGCATAGAAGAAATTGCACACTAACAAAAAGATGAAAAATGATAAGCATTCTATTTTTTTCATTTATTTTTTATTTTTTTGGGCAAATCAAACCAATGGCATATCCTTAATTTTTTATTTATTTTATTTCTTTTTCCAAGCTCCTTCAAATTTGTTTATTACTTAAGGTTTCATTTATTCTGTCACAATATTTTATTATTATGGTGCAACATTTGATAATGATCAGTATTATGGTTATAATAAACTAACACCTATATACCATAATGTCCCATTCCCCCTCTTTTTTTCATCCCCATGCATATTATTTATCAAAATCAACTTAAAACATCATCTGAAACACAGAATTTGAGGATGATTTCTACAACACGCATTTGAGGATGAATTTACTACCTTGCCGGCATTACCAAAACAGGTAGCCAGTTTTAGACAGACCTGCCTGTTTCAGTGGGTTTTGACCCGTTTTATGTATGACTGTCCAAAAGTGCTGCCCAGACCATTTTGGAATTAGGTTCACCAGGTTTCAGGATTGAACCTGTCAATCTGGTGAGTTTTTAATGACCCTCGAGCAGACAAAAATTGCTCCAGATCTTATTTTTAAAATTCACCCACTCTCTGCTAGTCAAATGGTTTCTGTACCTTATTGATTGCAGTTTTTACAATGGTCTGTTTTTCTCGAGCAGGGACAATTGCACTGAGTTCCTGAAATATGAATTCGAAGTATAAAATCATATACCAAACTTTAGGCACAATAAATTTAGCCAAAGAAACATGAAATAGAACTCCAATTATTGGACTCTAGTAACAACATAAACCCAGAATGACAAGCAATTAAATAATTGGTTTAGCAGGAAATTGTGCAGAAGTACCTGCAGAGCAAGCCCCCAGTTGTTAAGTGCCTGGAACAGAAAATCTATCTTGGTTAGAAAATATGAAGGAAATATAATTCTCTGTTCCACGATATATAATGGAAAAAGAGAAAAAAAACAGTAGCACATTCTATGAAAGGAAGTGTTGTACTGCAAGTGATACATATAAAATAGTTAGAAATTTTGGGTGGTTGAAATACAAAAAACAATAAGAAAAGACAGGAAGACGAGGACACAATCTGAGGTTTTGGTAATCGAAGAAGGAACATTGGAGACTGTTTTTCACAAGCTGATCCAAAGTTACAGCAGAAAAGGCCATTTCTTGGTTTTCTCTAGACATAATTACTCAATATATTACCTGAGGACTATTCCAATTGAGTTGAACTGCCTTCTCATAATTCTTTGTAGCCTGAAATTAGACGTAAACAAAGAAACAACATTTCAAATTGGTTTATTTTGTCTTCTTTGATCGAAATTTATTCAAAGGGGGCTCTATTCGAACACCATGATGAAGAAAAGCATAAAATTGACAGTCAATCTATATATATAGTATCTGAGACATATTTCAGGAAAATCGCAAACCTGTTTCCAAAGTTCCTCAGCTTCCTTGGTACGACCCCGCATTTTCGCCCGATCAGAGATTGCTATAGCCCAATTATAATAGGCCTTATAACAATATGAATAAGGTTGTCATTTTAAGTGAATATTTAACTTATATATAGTTATATAAAAGAATAAACACTGCAAAATAACTTATCAAGGTAAATTTAAAATCCAATGTGAAGTAAGACCAGTACAAATCACCCAGCAAATATATTATCTTGCATCTCAGTTTTCTCCTTAAAACAACAGAAACTGACGCACAAGTGTATGTACATCCAAATGTAAACAAACCGCACAAGGACATGCACATCTGCACAATCTCATGGACAAAAACTGACAATTTAGAGAACCATGATACTGCCTAGATTGGGCTTTCCATTTAAATATGGTGCACCAAAGAAGAAAAAAGCCCACAGTATTATTTTCCTTCTATTTTCCATCTGCAAGAGATGCTATTGCAGTTGCATGGAAATTATATCCACTTTTTTAGCATAGCATTGAATACATACATCATTAAGTGTAGGACAAAGACGAGTGGCCTCTTCATATTTTTTACACGCCTCTTCAAGCAAAGCATCCTTAGAAGGAGAACCTGATTCAGGATTTACATTATCTGCACTTTCCTGCATTCATAGACAAACTTTAACAACATGGTAAAAACTTTCTGATTGTTTAGATACAACTCAAAACATTACTGTCCATGAATCAATGGAATAAGTTATAAGCATGTCTATAGATAGTTTATCAATAAATACTACCCTTGAACATTGAGAATTCCTAGATGCCATGTTTGAGGACATTCATTTTCAACCAGTTATTTTTGTTGGTTAGGTTATGTTCTTTCCAATCAAAAGTGGTCGGGATGCAAAAAATCCAATGTGTACAAGAAAGCTATAGGAATATATTCTATGATATGTAAGTAATTCTTGCAAATAGAATCGAAATGGAAGGAGAAAAAGAAACACCTTTACGTATTTATTGTCAAGAAGTTCTATTCAATTCACAATCCATACCTGAAGAACCAGTGCCCAATTGTACAGCGCATCATAATCATCTGGATTTCTCTCTATTGCACTGGCATATCTGCAAAACAGTGCCAATCTTGGCAATTAAATTCTCCTCCTCAACACTGCAAGGTTTTGCAAGGATATTTTTATAAGAAAATAGTCACAAGGGTGACTTTCTCTTTGAATGAAGAAACGATAAATGGAGGACACACAACTTAACTGACTTTTCTCCACTAACGCATTAGGTGGTTTAAAAGTTTGGAGTGCTCATAAAGCTACACATGCTTCAACTTGAGAGTGATCAATAGCATAGTTGCCAAGACCCAAATACATGTTCCTGAAGCTCTACATATCTAGACACTTTCCAATTATAGTACATTCACAAAGTTTTCATTTCACATTTATCTATGTCAAAGAAGTCAATAGTCTGTATAAAATTACGACAGAGCAAGGTGACAAAGAGAGACAAAATTTAAGCAGCTAATTATCAAATCAACATGACTTAGAACAAGAAGATATAACATGTGAAGAAAGAACTATAATTGCATCACATAGTTCCTGATTTATTGAAGTTATGCCTAGGCTTGAAATAATCTTAAAGCAATGATATAAGACTAAATTTCTACTTGTTAGGAAGGACAGCAATCAAATTATGTCAAAGGATCTTAGTACTAGTGAGATATGACCATCAGATACAAAGTTTGAACACAAAGATACATTATAATGTCTGGAAACGTGATAAAATCAGTAGCAGCATCCATAAATGAAGGTGTTTTTGATATGCACCTTCATTGGCTACCTTCAAGTTTTTGAGCAATCATTTCACTAGAATTGAGCACAACTGAAACAAATTAATTCAAATTGTGAACAGGGAGTAAGAAAGGAAAGGCAGCTTACTGTACTTTTGATTGATGCAATGTAGGTTTAGAAGCTCTTTTCACATTGCAATTTGCATCGAAATCTTTAAAGCATTATCACATTTACAAACAAAAAGTAAATGAATGATGTGCACTGCAATGTTGCCAATAGTTTTACACTAGATACCTACCTCCTTGCAGCAAATGTAAGAATCCGTAGGCGAGACCTACCCTCCTCATCAACCCCTGTGACACTATCAATTAACTCCACGGCAGCATCATTCTGGTTTTGCTGTTGTGTACTTGATTGACTGGATAAATCAGTTGTGCAAGATACCATGCAAAAACACAGGAATTAGCATTTGTCATTTGTCACAATAATAACACGACATAAATGGCAGAAAGTTTCACATAACCTGTTCAAGACAGAAGAATATGGAGGTAAACAGAAAAATGCTACAAATAATTGTTCAAGGAAATTTACATACTTAGCACTCAAGAAGCAAACAAACTCTTTAAGTAAATGCAATTATTCCGGGAAGGATGGAGACTGAGCAATTCTAATTTTTGCACCAAAACTACTATTATCAATCAAAATAAGACTAATAAAGCAAACAGCAGGAGATAAGTCAACAGTAAAGAATTGGTCAAGGGAATTATAAAACGTGGGTAGCGTAAAATTATACTTTAACGAACAAAGGTACATGTAGCATTGCATTGACAAATTCTCAAATCTCCTGTGCTTCTAGATAAACAAAATTACCTAACATGGCATCACAAGCAAAAGTAGTTGAACTCATCTCTCAAAATATTTCTCTGTTAACTTGCAGGAAATGTTTCTGTTAATCTGGCACCTCGCACACAACTTGTACACAAGGAAGTCAGAAAGACTAGAGAAAATGCTATATACCACTACTATGTCGTAGGCAAATGTATTACCAAGATATCGCCTGAATTTAAAGGCTCGAAGAATATACTGCCTTTTTGTGGTCAACCATAACCAATCACACAATTCAGAAGGAAGAGCTAGCAGCCTAGCAAAGAATGTATCTTGTGATGCAACAGACTTTATACCAATATGATATGAAAGGTGGGCAGCCTGGACATACAGCATTAAAGGACCAAATGTAGACATATAATTCAGTTAATTGGAGACTTTTATTGGTACAATATGAGCTATAAGCTTTTCTTTGGTTTATATCAAATGAATTGAAGCCTGTGTGGCAACTGAAAAGTTGTGAATATGCAATATATATTAAATGTGCTTTGGAAAGATGTTTTGAGAGTTCTAGGGGCCTCAGGGAAGGGGATCATCAAAGCTGACCTCTTTCCATGGCAGGGATCTGCTTCAGTTTGTAAGCCATTGAAAGAAGAGGATTGGGTTTAATGAAGTTAACTGAGTGGAACCAACAGCTATAGGTAAAATCCAAGTAAAGCAGTTATCATGAGACGTCCTGGTGTTGGAGCCTAGGAAGAAGATGCCGCAGCTTGAAGAAAAATTAAAATAAAATGGCCTATAGGAGGAAAGATACATCCATACAGCAAGAGTTGATAAATGAAACACCAGCAAATTTTTTCACAATAACAAAAGCAAGATCATAGTCAAGTGACTTCCAGGCACCACAAGGTTGTAGTTTGTCGAGTCCGCATGGAGACTCCTAATGACAAGAGCAGCCTCAGTAACACAGTATCAGGGGCATGATTCTAAAAGAGCCCATGTTTGCTTTCGATCTTTGGGCTGCAGTATAGTGAAGAAGAGGAAATGGGGAGTTGTACATGGTAAAGTATGTACTATGTCAACACAACATGGCCACAAAAATACTGGCCATAATTTTTCAAATGCATTTATTCAGGGTAAATGTGATGAACCATATACTCCAGCATATGTATGATGGTAGTTGTGAATGGGATTGATTTGGATGTTAAATACATTTCATGGTATAATTTCTGCACTAGGCAATACGTGATGGCTTCCCAGGAGCTGTCTATTTTACGTGGAAGGAAAATAGCAGTAGAAGACATTTCCCTAAAAGCAGAGAAGTAGAGATTTGTTCTCGATATATCCACTAGCTCGACAATGATTGCCAAGAGTTGCAGGGCAATACTCAATACAAAGAAAACTGGTGAATTAACCATTGCACAGGGGTTGACAACGAAAATCTTCTTCAGAAAACTGAATCTATAATAAGGTGCCATTAGTAGGAGATTGTCAAGTAAAATGATTAGAATGACTCTTTCTTCTATTAATTAGTGTAGTATCATGGAAGTTGCAATTTTAACAAAACACTGTCTTCTACATCTTCAAATTTAATCAGCAATCACCAATAAGCTTGCAATAGAACTGTCAAAGTACTTTTCTACGTGATCACACGAGTCCCCAACTACTAAAGTACTCTTCTATAAATCTGTCATCAATCCTCCCAAATCACTTTCTAAATAATCACACTAAGAATGGAATTTCACAGTGCCAGTCTAAATTGTACGTTAAATAACTCAGCCTATCAACCACTATTACCCAAGTTTTTAACTTCATTTAAATTTTCTTAGTCAATCCAGAAACTGATCCTACCAATTCATTTCATTTCACATATATTCCTCCAATCCTACATTTGCATATTAGTCAATTTCTCAAATCGATTTGACCAAAAAAAAAAAAAAATGTTGAACATTTGGTTTCTAAATCAAAAGAATGAAACTGACCTCTGAGGAGTATCGACCTCCTCAGTGGCATCACCGTTCTTCAATTCATTCAACAATTCTCTCATGGTGAAAGTCCGATTCTCTTCCTCTTGTTTCAGATTCGGTTCACTCCTCGCATCATTCGTTTTTACCTCCTTTTCCTCAGATTCACTTGTTACACTTGGCAGGATTGAAATTTCTTCAGGTCCAGAATTTGATGGCTCCGCATGGACTGATTTTAATTTGTTCGATTCAATTACGTCATCGATTTTGGAATTCTCTTCTGCATCAGGTGATTGTACGTCAGTATGATGGATTCCGGTATCGTTTGAATCAAGATCTGGATCGCTAGCTGGTTTAGGCTCGGGTTCGGGAGCTCCGTTTTCTAAGTGTTCAGCATTTGAAGACATTATTTTAATGCAGTAGATCAAAGGATTTGGATGGTTGCAGATTTGTGAGAGGGGTTCTTTCAGTTGAAGCAGAAACTCAAAATGGGGAAAGCAGTATTTTTTGACACTGATTTTAACGAAATTTCATATTTACACTATATATATTGAGAAAAATTTGCATTTTTCCCTCAACTTTGTGAAATGTAACAAATATATCCTCAACTTTTTTTTTTTTAACATAATATCCAAGCAGGTTCAAGTGCCTGAAGAGCATATTTACCGAAACAAATATGATTACCTCGATAAGATATTCCCTTCATTCTTCCTCTATGTTGTTTACGGAATCTAGTTCTTTTGGGGTAGACGACCTTTTGATTTTTCATTTTTTTCATTGAAAAAGGAATAAGAATGAGAAGTGTTAAGCTTTTTATCATCCTGGCGTCGAGCTATTTTTCCGCAGGACCTCCCTCTTCCTTAGAGAAAGACGATCAAACAATTCCCAATCATGGTCCTTGCGGATCGGATCATCCATATAATATACAAAAAGAAACTCCAGATATTTGATATCTTTCTCTTTGAATAAGATCTCAATTCCAGCGACGGTTTCATTAGATATCTTACAACTAGAATCCCTCTTTAAAACTTGTCCTTCCCTTCATTCTGACCAGTATGAATTTGCCCTTCTTTTTAAACAAATAAAAATGGACAAAAGAGTAAAACAACAACAAAAATGTGAAAACGCATTTATTACTATAAGTGAATCAAAAGGGTTTCATTATTTATTTATTAATTATTATTTTATTTTAACTTTTCATTTTGTATTGATTTCATCCCATTTCAATTTTTATCTCCCTTTCTGTCCCCCAACGTTTCATTAATTCACTCAAATGGTCCCTCTATTGATTTCCGTCAAAATTTTCTTTAATGACACGACAATTCTACACTTTAACTTAAATAAATTGAAAAGGCAAAAAGAATTGTGACAGGATTAACACTCATAAATTTTGTGGTGAGAGGATTGAATTAGGGATTACTCGTACCCATGGAACTGGGGCATCCCAATTCCAAAAATTGATCAGAAATCAATTCATTAGAATCCAAGCAACCATAGCTGAATGAGGGTAAGAGCTTAATCCATCGATTGTGGAGTCTATTTTGATTGATTTGGCTGTCAACAGGGTAGAGCGGGATGGGTGTTTGTGAGTGGTTAAGCTTTTAGCAGTGTTCTAAAATACACGCATGTGGTTGTATATGTTCGATACGTTTTCAAGATGCCTCGCATATGGGATATGCGCGTGACAATGTGACCAAACTATTTCGTTGACCGCATAAACATGCGTTCAAATGTAAAAATGTGCACGCATATGCGTTAAAGAATGTGTTAAAATTAGTCTAGTAAAGCTCAACCCAAGTTTACAACTAAAAAAGGCAAATTAAGTTTAAGAAACATCAAATTAGCCCAAATTACTGAATCACATGAATTATATATAGTAATTTATAGGGTTTTGACGTTTAAAAAAATCAAAAACCAAAATAAATTTTTCGTTGAGCTACAAACTATCTACGTCGAGCCCCAAACCTCCTTCTTCGGTCTTCTTCTAGTTTAGTAGCAAGCGATCCTAATAATGCACAATCTTCAATAGTTGATGATTGTGATGATGATGAGGTTGATAATGAAATCTTTCCATCTACAAGAAGTAATAGAAACTCTTGAATCAAAATAAGGGAGCTCGATAAAGAGCTAGACAAGATTGAATTGAAATCCAATAAAGAGCTAGACAAAATTTTAGATTTTTTTAAGTCGGTGTTCTTGTCTAAATTAATAATAGGAATTTATTACAAAGTAATTGTAGTACACACACACTCTTATAATATTTAATTCTCGATTGAGAGGCATTGTCACGCATTATGTATTTTAGAACATTAGCTCAAGCAGCAAATAGAGGAATTTTTGGTGGGGGTAAGGGTGGAATTTTGGGTCGGGTAGTTGCAACTTGAGAAAAATTGGTTTGCTTGTTCGAGTATTTTAAACTTTGATGATATCATATTAAATCTTAATTTTTTAACTTAAAAAGATTAATTTAGTCAAGAATAATCAAGGCCTCATATTTAAGGGATATAAATTACACTTGAACCACAATAATTTGTCATGTTTGAGGTGTATTTATGTGAACAACACTATCATGCCAACCTGTCATTTGATAGATATAAAGAGACCAATAGCTATCCAACTGCAATAAATATTTAAGCCCAGTGACCCAATACTAATTAACAACAAAATTTTGGACAACTCAAGTACCACTACATACTAGAATAGTTCCCTGGAAACTTTCGATTGCATCGTTTGAAGTTCTTGTATCAATGAAGCATTTTCAAATAAAATAATGTTACACAAGCACAAAGTAATCAGAAAAAATACATTTACTGATGACCAATTTAGCAGGTTGCCACTTCATTCAAGAGTCTTGAGCACTGTCAAATACAGCACAAATCCCATAAATTACTCAATTCAGAACTCGCCTATCAAGTCTTAGTTCTGAAGAGTGTGAGGATACCATCGGTTTTGACCGTTGTAACAACAGACAGACTAAGTAAAAAAGATCAAAAGAAGACATCAGCCGAACAAATTTGGTCACGACATTTTCTCTTCTAAATCTTATGAGTTATGCTGCTTGGATAGGGTTTGGGGACAGGGTCTGTGACAGGTGCTGCGTTGTGGTTCCTTTCTTCTTTTCTTTTCTGTTTTTTTTTCTTCCAAACTGCCAAATGAAATGTTGACACGCGTCCCCTTGATTTTAAATCTTGTCACCAACCCTACTTGTGTAGCATAACTCAAATCTTATCATGAAGGGTCGCGACCAAATCATGGGCATCGTCTAAAAGTTTCCACACGTCAAGATGTCCAGACATGCTATTGCACTCCCGCATGATTTCATCCATGCTGCTGTATTTTTCTATGATCAGTTTCCTCTTCTGCAATACAGAAGCTGCTATTGCATACAGTAATAGATCCTCCGTAGGTGGTGCTCTAAGCATCATCCTTCCCCAAGCAGATTTTCCAATTCCCGCCCGAATCGCAGCTTGATCTGCCCACATAACTTCCCAGAGGCAAAGGGTCTGCTCGAAGGTTAATTCCCGTCTGAACAGAACAACCACCATTCTGTACACGAAGAAACAATCTTCTGCCTGAAGCTTCTCCAAGTGTTTGAAAAGATGTGAATCCTTGCCCTTGATGATCTTAGACACGATTTTCAACTGCCTTCTGATTCCCATTTCATCAAGACGAAAGTTATGTCGAGCTTTCCTCATAAAACCCACAAAGCACCAGAACGCTACATGGTCATCCGCTATAACTGAGATAATTGGAGAGAGTAAATCACTCATCCCCTGGCAATAACCAGTCTCAGAATCGTATAATGCATAAGCTTCAAGAATGGCAACAAGACGAGCGGCATGATGGATCATGCATGGCTCCAGATGATCATAATCCTTCAACCCCACACTCTCAGCTAATCGTCGTGCCTTCACCTCCGGCACTGAAGCTTCAGATGGTGAGTAAACAATCCATTCAGAATTAGCACGCACTGCATCAACACGTATGATCCGCTGCCATGAAGCAAAATCTTCAGCAGTATAAGACGTGGATCTAATTTCCGTCTTGTAAGAAGTGGACTCATTAATTTCAATATCTTCCAATTCTATTGAACCAAGGAGAGGTTTCATATCGTCAGATTCTTCCGAGGAATCGGAATCAGAAGACTCAGTTTGTTCTTCAGAAATATTTTCATCCATAATTCCACTCTCATCTTTTTCATCCACTAATGTACTGGATGTTTTAAGGAGTAGAATATGTCCAGACATTGTGGATATCTCCCCTGAAAGAGAAGATCTGGAACTAGCAACTTCTTCCAACACAGGAGAATCTGAACCTTGATTAAATTCACTAGCATCGTTACTTTTATTTCCAGAAGTCTCTGATTTGGAACTTCTATCACCGCATTTTAAATTTTGTCGACACTGTCTCCGCAAGTCCAAGTATTCTTTTCTGTGACAACGGTACGTGAAAGCAAGGGTGATCACTTGAATTACAAACGAAAAGAATAAAATGACACAGAATTGCTACAGAAGGAACAAACTAAAAAAGGTGGAAAGAGAAAAATGCCATTGTGAAGGTAAATTTACCTTTTTTGAGCTTCAATCGCATCTCTTTCTTTTTGTGAACTTTTCACATCATAGCTGCAAGGATAAAAGATGCAGTCAAGAAAAGAGTATTTCAATTCAAAAAATATTTGATACACAACGAACAAACCAGTCACAAAAGAAAATCACAAAAAAATACCATTGGTACAATCTTGCCATGCAAATTAAAGAAATTTTGGACTGGGAATACCTAATAACTGAATTTCAATTAACCAGAAACAACTTATTCATCACTGGAAGACATAGATTCAACCATGTCTTTGGACCATAAATTGTGAAACCACGTAATCCAAACTGGAACTAAATAATGTGGCAATAATTTCATATTGCAAATGCTGTGTAACCTACACATCTCTTTGGTGCCACCCCATGCTTGAAAATATAAGCCCATTATTTCAGCCAAATTTGCATGCTAAATTGGTGGGGCAGCACAGAATAATCCACCAAGATAAAAATCCCTAGTTTTCTTTTACCAATCGAGAAGGAAAAAACACCAATGCATTTCAATTGGATAACTAGACAGGAAAATAGACCCTCGAGACATTTCAGAAGGATATATATATATATATATTCAATAAAAAGTTGCATTATTAGCTTCTTTTAGAACTTAATGGATATGTAAAAACAGCATAATGCTTAACAATGAGAACCAAGCTGTGATGCAATGACACTAACTTCACATCCTTGGACTAACCAATTATTTAATTTCTACGGTAAGACAGTAAGTTATCGAAATATTATTAGAGTGAAATATTCGCAAAGTTAAAGTCAGGTCCCTTGTTAAGTACTTCAGATTACAGAATGCTTAAAACTAAAGGACAAAAAAGATCAGGAGACTAGAAAATATAAAAGTAAAAAACAAAATTCTAAGCCATATATAAGCTAATAAGGACATGAAGTGTCCACTAAGCTTGAAATGGCAATTCCCGCAATACGTGAATAAAGTATTTGAAAGAATGTGTAAATATATAATTCATGATAATATTAGTGAACCAAGTATACAGATTTATAAACATGAAAAAAAATGCTTACAATCCAAGAAGGAACGGCCAAACCTCTGCCCGTATGCTTGGTTCAACACCCTGCATTAATTATAGGATTATTTGAGCTAAACTGCGTAGACAGGAAAACTTGAAGATAACTAATTTTACATATCAAGCAAAAGTGTGAATTGAAAAATACATAAACAACAGAATGTGCGTATATAAACATTAAAAGATTAACATACTCCACTTCGAACTTTCTTCAGCAACTTGATTCCCCCATCAGAGAGTTTCCCGTCTGCGTCAAATAAACTCTTCCATTGTTTGGCAAGAAGGGCGTGTTTTCTCCTCCTCCTAGACCATGGTGATTTAAGGCTCTCCCTGAAAGGAATGGGCACAAAAGATAAAATTTTCCACCAAAGACTACATTTAAAATAGATAGCAGAAGCTCAAAACTGAAGAACCTACAAAATCACGAGATGGATCAAATAAGTTTCACACTACACGCTATGCATTTGATCCTAGTCCTAATAAATTAACCAAATTACCTAAATCAACTGAAAAGAAATGAAAAGCTCGAATGCGTCCAAACTTTGCTCGCTCAGTGGATTTCATTACTTACACTTCAACCAAATTTAGCTTGAACAATAGAATATGTATATCTCAAAAATTTTAAAATATATTTTGCAAAACTCGATTTTTTCCCCCATATCTGAATCCAAATCAGAGTTTCCCATCAACATTTTAGGAAAGAACAAAATAAAATAGATTTCTACCTACTCCGAATATTCTAGAATCACTCAACTATCACACTATCCGGGAGGAAATGAAAAAACATGTAAAAACCTGAAACTCACAGTGANCTCCGAATATTCTAGAATCACTCAACTATCACACTATCCGGGAGGAAATGAAAAAACATGTAAAAACCTGAAACTCACAGTGACGTATGCTACAAAACCAAAGAAGAGAGCAGAAGAATTTCCTAAAATCAATTTTTTTCCTGTACGTATTTGATAAAAGTCTTAAAAATCAGGATCCGAGCTGCAATAAATAAAGCCACCGAAAAATTCAATCTTTTCTTATATCCTGGTGTAAGACAGGATAACGAATCTAAAGATTAACTCGGAAGTAAAGACAGTGACTAAAAACTCACCGATCAGAGGAAACTGGGGAGGATGAGGACGAGGATGAAGAAGCGACGATTAATAGAACCGATCTCAAATGAATCCACGACGACGTTTGCGACGATGAATTATTATTTGAAGGCGACGAATCTGACGAAGTCTGGCTCCGCCTGAGTGCCCTCATTAACGGTTTCTGTTGTACCAACATCTATATATCTGTGTATTTATTCTCTATAACGAAATATATCATAAACCTCAACTAAGTCTTTATAATCTCTATGAAAAAACCACGTCTGAATGGAAACTTCAATTGACGAAGTTGATGGTAAATTTCTTTTTATTTCTTTCTCATTTTCTATCTTCAGTGTTTTTACCTACGGGAGTAGACGATTAGCGGTCAAGGTTAGACTGGCCTTGGCCTTCACGGCTATGACTATTCGGACATTGAAGGTATTCACCAAGATTCCACTCGCGCTGCCATTTCCAGATCCTCCGCCGTCAGCCTCCCCAATGAAGACGCTTCAACTCCTTCTCCGATAATCATGACCACCGGAGAAGGCGCAAGACAATGATGTCAGCAAGTTACGGCCGCCGGTGAGTGCGAAATTACAGCTATGCCCTCACCCTCTTCGTCACTCCCAGGTTTCTATATACCATTACCAATCTTCCCCTTTTCTATACTCTCTTTTTTTGCTTTTTAAAGGTTATGTAATAAAAATATTAATTGAAATTGCTAAAACTATAATAATATTTAATTCGGAAACTTTCACTCAAGACGCCAAACATTTACGCTAGGAGCATTTGGATCCCACTCTTATTTTTTTGATGATCACATCGCTAGACTTTCATGGTGGGTGTCAAAACAAGAGTGCCGAAATATTATTGTTTCAAATGATTGAAGTATGGTAAAAGAAAAACTTTTCGGAATTTGTGGACTCGACGGAAACAAAACTAAGAAAACGAAAAAAAGTACGTCGTTAATTACATTTATTGTTGGAGAAAGGGCAAACACAACAAACGAAATAGCCCATAATATGGTATTCACGTGGTCGGCAAGTGGATATTAGTAATAATCATGCTCATAAAATTCACTAGTAAGAGCATGTTTGGTGGGAATTAAAATTAAATTTTTTTTAACTCATTGTGAAAGAAGTTTTTGAAATGTATAGTTGAAAAGTTGTGAGATCCATGAAAGATATGATTAATATTGATTGTTTGACTTTAACTTAAATTAAAATTAGATTTTAATCTAAACCAAACAGACCCTAATACTAAGTAGTAAGAGTATTAAAAAAAAATTAAAAATGAAATACTTTCTATTTTAAACGTTTCAATAAACTTTTTAAATTAATATTTTAGAATAGATAGCGTGTTTGACTCTTTAATTTTGGAAATTCAAACTCACTCTAAGTTAAATTGTAAGACTGTTTTAAATAGAGTTCACCTTCAAAATCGATTTGAAAGAAGAAAGTACAAAGTGCTTATAAATCAAAATATGTGTATTCCATGAGCATTGTGAGATGCAATTAAAGTCATTTCAATATTTGACTCTAGAAGAGATGATATCCATCAATTTGATTTTGGTATCCACGTGGGCCATTATTGACGTGAGATGTAAACATAAAAAATATCAGAATGGAGATCCGAGTGCTTTAGTGTGAATGTTTGGGGACCTTGGGTATAAATTTCCTAATGAAATTACATAACTGCCCATGATGCTATTTTAATTATGGGAAATCTGCGATGTATCCATCTGATCGTGACTCAGATACTGCCATACTAGAAGTGCGGAAGGCCTGTAAAATTTAGGAAATTAAAGTAAATAATTATGAAAATACATTTTTAAAAGTAGAAAAACAAAATTATTGTCTAAATATGTGGTTAAAAATGAGTATAAAAATTAAAAAGTTTTGAAATAATCATCATCGAATAGAGGCTAGTTTTTTGGTTTCATTTTCATACTTTCTAATTCAGATGCCAAATTGTTGATTATTCTTAATTTATATTTATAAAATCATATAAAAATTTATAAATTGAATTAGTAATCGAATTAATTGATAAGGTTATAAAAAATAAATATTTTAGAATTAAATTAAGCCTGTGTTTGTCCCTATTTAAAACAAATTCTTTAATTCTCATACTCATTTTTAACTATACATTTATATAATAAAATATTTAATACGCAAATTCAAATTTTTTCTTATTTTTTAACCACAGATTCTCGAAAAAATAATTATTTAAAACGTCATTTTTTTCTTATAATGACCATCAAATATGGGTTAAATTTCAATTCTTTAACTGAAACTAAAAACATGTTACGACCGTTTGATTCTTGATTCTAAGATTCAAATAAGTTAAAATTTATCTAGAATCAAATTAGAATTTAGCAGGTAGGTTCATGGTATAGTCCTAGCGAACAAGCCCACCTTATTCGAGTGGAATGGAGTTGTTTGATGGATTTGAATTACGTAGTTTGGCATGTTTTAATGAGTGATTAAGTAAAAGTATTTTTAAAGTGCAAAGGGTTTACTTAGGGTTAAATATTATTAGTAATAGATTGAGTATTGCTAGAGTTGAATCCAAACTTTGCAAGTCTCTAGTTCCAATCAATAGTAATTATATTTACAACAAGATCTCAATTATAATATAAAGTTCTCAAGATATTGTATGAACGTTATGAGAACAATACAAACCGTTATTTATATATATAAAATCTTAGAAATCAAGTTGTGGATGAATAAGAGTCCTAAAAATGTCAAAACGCGAAAACGGGCCTAGACCTGATAAACTTGTCGCTTGAGCGCCAGGCAGGCAACAACCTCGCCGCTTGAGAGCCAAGCAGATGACAAGTTTGTGTAGAAAATATGTAGTTGTCGCTCGAGCGGCCAACTATCGATAGGATAGCAAAAATGCAATGACTTTACTTCCCAATCCATAATTTAATCTCTCCAAAACCATTTCAATTAAAACTCCAATACTCACGAGAATTTGGATCATATTATAACAAATTTTTACCTTGAAGGCTTGAACCAAATTCCAATATAATGACTTTCAAAAAATACATCTCCAAAGTAAACACCATTCCTCATCTTTCAAACAAATCTTAATGAGCTATATCAATGACAAACACTAATTCAGTTCAATTATTGTTCAAACCTAGCAATGGGAAGTGATTTTGTTATCATATCATCAGGATTATCCTTGGTATCAACCTTACTCACTACAATATTACCACGAGCAATTTCTTTAGACACAAAACGATATCTCACATCAAAATCCGTTGCTTAAATACAGAGTTAATATTTTATTTATAGCTTTGTTAATTACCTTAAGGGTGCGTTTGATTACAAGTAGGAAAATTACATGGAAAGAAAATGAATTCCAGGGAATTGAATTACCTAGAAATTATTTTCATGGAAATTGTAAATTATTGTGTTTGATTGTATAAATTTTTCACGTGAAAAATGTTGAAGTAAAAGTATTTTTTGATGTTCGTTTGACTTTGTTTTACGTGGAAATTGTCAATTTCAGGGATATCCTCTTTTACAATTATTCCTAAAATTTGTTCCCATTGCCAACAATTAAAAAAAAAAAAAAAAGCAAAAAATAAAAAAAAAATAAGGTGGAAAACCAAAAACCACCTATCCCCTAGGAAAAAAAAAGTTGGAAAATCACGCTTTAAGGTGTTGTACCTAGAAATTCATGGAAAATCAATTCCCTGGAAAATTTTGTCAATCAAACAGGCCAAAAGTGGAAGTTGGAATTCGAATTCCAAGTTCCATGGAAAATTTCGTGTAATCAAACGGGGCCTAAAAATTCCTTTTAATAAAAATTACCTTAAGTTTTTCATAAAAAAATAAAATTATGCCTTTTGTTCCATTGTATATGTCATATAAATAGAAGAATAAGGAGAGCCAACAACTCCTCCAATGAATACTGTCGTCTTCTATTATATTCTACGTTACATAAATTTGATTGTGATGTTACGCAAAAAATAGTATCATATTTTGTCCGAATCTTTCCGTTAAGTCCAAAGCAAACAAAATTTGACTTGAGTGTAAACAATTTGAATATATTAGGTAGTGATTAGTATTTCTTAACTTATCAATAAGTTAATATTAAATTTCAATAGTTTGTGTGTTTAATCTTTTCTTGTTTCATTTTATCTTGAAAATATTTTGAATCGAGTCAAGCAGGAATTTAGAGGAGAAGAAATTATGTTAATTAATTAGGAAAAGTTCATAAAAGAGAGAGTAAGCCCCCGTTTGGCCCCATTTTTTGAAACAAAAATGGGTTGAATGGTATTTGTTTGAAAAAAATGAGTAGCTGAAAAAGAAGGAAATTTTTTTAATTTACGTGTAATATTTTTTATGGAAGATTGTGTGATTGAAAATAAAAGAAAGAAAAATGAAATAGAATTTAATGGGGACCAAATAGGGTTAAATGGTTTCAATATATTTCTAAAAGGTAATTTGGTGCTACCATTTTCAATAGTATTAATACGTGTGATGGTAAATGCAAATGCAGTGAAAAAACTTCATCGAGTTAGAAAAAGATTTCAGGACTCGTTTCGCACGACTTTTATTTTTGCGTCTTGTAGAAAAATTTCTTGAGTAAGTTGCCTTAATTTTATTTGAAAACTAATTTTTGAAAGATCTTCTATATATCTAAAGTGCTTTTAGAGAAAATTATATTAGACCAACTTCTTCTAAAAGTTCTTCTAATTAAAAATAAATAAAAAATACTTTCATAAAATTAATCAAATAAGTTCAAAAGCAACTTATAAATTTAAAAACTCTTTTAAATTTTTTAAACGTCGTGTCAAATGGACCCTAAGATAGCTTAGTAGTGGAGCTCGCCCCTAATTGTGCTATCTTGCATGGTGGAAATGGATGGTTTAATCTTTTTATAAAGCATAATATAATAGGCGATCATGTTAGGGGGACAAAAGGGCATGCTACAATAATTACCCGATTGTGGTGCACCAAATTGCTCAATCACCCCCAATTATTTTACTCTAACTTATAAGCAAGTTTTAATTCAGACAAGACAAGAAAACATAAAAGAAAAGAAAAGGGAATATGTATATATATAAGTCAAAGCACAAGTTGGGCAATTTGGATTTTAAAGAGCACATGGGACTTGGAAGCAACGCAAATGCGTGAAGTAAAGGGCAGCATAGCCTCCCTTTTATGCAGACAATGTGCCCTTTGGCTTTGCCCTCCACGCCACCTTTAATATTAGTCAGTAGTCACATTAATTATAAGGTTTTGTTCATTGCTACTTGTTTATTTGATGTTAAATTTTACTGCATATTTTCTTTTTAAATTTTAGATGCATTGCATTTATCTAGCAAGTTGTCGATAGGAAAAAAAATTGCATGCCAAGCCAAGTGAATGTATAGGTGAAAAATATATAGTTGAAGAACGAGTTGAGTGGTTTTTTTCGAATAATTCATTTGTCTTAGTCTCGTGGCCATTTAGTATTTTGTTGTGATGGATACCAAGATCTCAACGAGCTCTTCGAAATAGTGTTATTATTGTTTAACGTAAATGTAGAGTTTTTAAGATATGCACTTCTTCTATAGCAGGAAAAATGATTCCCATCGTGTTCTCTAATAAGCGAAAATAATTTTTTTCCTCTAATTTCCATTGCAGTGATAAAAACTTAAATTATTAACGTTTCTTATATATCCAACTATGGTAGTGATTGCAGAAAATGACTGAAATAGTGGATAATAAATTTATTGAAAAGAAAACTGAATTTGGAATTTTTGCTTTCACTTTTCTGCACAATTCTTCTCACATTTTATTTCGAACGATTAATATAATAACGGATGACAAAGGGAAGAGTAGAACAAGGAGTCTTCGGGCGGTATATTTAATATTGGTCCTTTTACTTTTTAAAATCAGTCAAAAAGAAATTTATTAATCGTCTTTAAAATATAAAAGAATTCACAAAAAGTGCTCTCAAAAGAATGCAAATAAGGCTGTCGGCAGTGTTTCGGAATCATCATTTGCTTGCCGCTCATCTTACTTTCTTATCTTTACTCCCTTCCCCCTCTTCTTTTCTTTTCTTTTCTTTTCCTTATTGGAAACTCTTTATAGATCATGTTAAAGATAAAATATAGTTAAATATATTACCATGGTAGGTAAATTTAGCATTCGTCGATTCTCTAGGTACAACCAATTCATTTAACTTCTTGTTGCTTCAGTTTAAACTTCTTGTTCTTTAGATATCAAACATATACTTTTTTATTTCTCCCGTTAATAGGAGATTTTCTATGAGTGTAAATATTTAGTCTTGGTTTGGTATTGGTGAGCTCTTAAAGAATCATCTTTTGCGTGCTGAAGAAACAATCAACAAAAAGAAGTGTTGGTCTTAGAATCATAAACCGAATAACAAAACGTTTGTAAGAAAGTAAAAATTACAGAAAAAGGAAGAACGCACAGATTTTTCACCCTTTAGGTCCCAAATGTTCATCCAAAGGCCTACTCACCACATTGAGCATCTATCAAGTAGATTTTGCTCGAATCCACTAAAATCGTCAAGAACAGTACATATCAAATATATGAAAAAATTTCTCTAGTCTCTCTAAAAACAGTCATACAACGACAATTTTCTTAATCTCTCTTTTGTACACAAAATACACCAATGAAATCTCACTAAGGATTTTACATAGATTGCAGCACAAAGAAGAAGACGAAGATGCAGTACAGAGAAAAAGAAACTAGAAAAACCCTAGAATCTCACAACTAACATAAGAAAAAGACGATTGGAGAGCTTACATAGTATTACTAAAATATCATATCCAATGGTCACAGCATGGCCACGTGTAAGGCCAAGATCAACCAACTTAAGAGGCAAAGTCGCATTTTAGAAAACGCGTTTTATCGCTTAATGGATAAGACCCAGTAGCATAGTAATGGTCCATCTCAATAAGCCCAAAAGACAAAATAGGAAATAACCAAGTTGATCATAATAGTGAGGCAACCCAATAATCTAGCAATCTCCACCTTACTGACTATTCTAGATTCATTTAGTGGTTTAAACAACATTTACTTGTTTCGTTTCCTCTAAGAACCTTCCAATGATGTTCATAATTTTCAAACAATTTTTGAATCCATTTAAAAGTAAGATCTCGGTACCACATCAGAGGGTCAAATTCAGTTGGAATCTCACCCAGATTAATCAAACTCTTTTCAACCATGTTCCTAACAAAATAAAATTTAATATCAACAAGTTTGGTTCTATCATGATATACAAGATTTCTACTCAAATGAATAGTACCTTGATTTTCTGTATGAATTCCAACAACTTTATTTACAAAACAAATTTCATCTAATAAACCCCTCAACCACAGTCCTTCTTTAACAGCATCACATGCTACAATGTATTAAGCTTCATTGGAAGATAAAGCCACAAGCTTTTGCAGTTGGAACTTACAACTAATATAGCCATCACAAACAGTTATAGCATGAGAAGAAGTAGACCTTCTCTCATCTAGGTCACCTACAAAATTAGAGTCAATATACCCCTTCACTATAACACCGTCATTAGACCTTTGAAATTTTAAACTTAAGTAAGTGAGCCTTTTAAATACCTTAACATCCATTTAATTGCTAATCAATGGGTTCCACTTGGATTGGTCATAAATCAATTTAAGATACTTATACTATGAGCTAAATCGGATTTGGTACATATCATAGTGTACATAATAAAGTCAACAGTATTTGCATAAGGCATTTTACTCATCCTGTCAAATTTTTCATCAATTTTAGGAGATTGCTCACTTGAAGGTTTAAAATGATTCACAATAGGCAGAGTAATAGGTTTGCATTTGATCATAGCAAAATTTTCAAGTACTTTATTCATATGAGAGCTTTGGTTCACAAACAAAACATAATTGTGTCTATTTCTTTTTATTTCCATGCCTAAAATTCTTTTAGCTTGTCTTAGATCTTTAATTTCAAAATTGTTTTTAAGTTTCGATTTAACGGAATCAATTTCAGATCTATCATGGCGAGGAAAAAGTAAATCATTCAACATGCAATAATAGATAGATAGAATCAGGTCCACCTTATCCTTTGAAGAAGAAACATGAATCAAAATTACTCTTAAGTAATCCTAGATTTTAAACATAAGAATAAAATTTCTTACACCAATGCTTTGGTGGCTGTTTCAAGTCATAAAGAGATTTCTCAAACCTTTTCGTATTTAGAACTTAGTTCAAATACCTTTGGTTGATTCATAAAAATAGTTTCTTCAAGATCACCATTTAAAAGACAGCTTAACATCAAGTTGGTCTGATTTCCAGTTGAAATGAGTTGTAAGAGCAAGCAATATTCTGATTGAGGTGTACTTAGCAAGAGGTGAGAAAATTTCATTGTAATCAGTACTTTCTTTGTGTAAAATCTTTGGCCACAAGTTTGGCCTTATATCTTTT
>NW_019232785.1:239548-248748 GCF_002742605.1 Olea europaea var. sylvestris | reverse complement strand
GAATAGAGGCTAGTTTTTTGGTTTCATTTTCATACTTTCTAATTCAGATGCCAAATTGTTGATTATTCTTAATTTATATTTATAAAATCATATAAAAATTTATAAATTGAATTAGTAATCGAATTAATTGATAAGGTTATAAAAAATAAATATTTTAGAATTAAATTAAGCCTGTGTTTGTCCCTATTTAAAACAAATTCTTTAATTCTCATACTCATTTTTAACTATACATTTATATAATAAAATATTTAATACGCAAATTCAAATTTTTTCTTATTTTTTAACCACAGATTCTCGAAAAAATAATTATTTAAAACGTCATTTTTTTCTTATAATGACCATCAAATATGGGTTAAATTTCAATTCTTTAACTGAAACTAAAAACATGTTACGACCGTTTGATTCTTGATTCTAAGATTCAAATAAGTTAAAATTTATCTAGAATCAAATTAGAATTTAGCAGGTAGGTTCATGGTATAGTCCTAGCGAACAAGCCCACCTTATTCGAGTGGAATGGAGTTGTTTGATGGATTTGAATTACGTAGTTTGGCATGTTTTAATGAGTGATTAAGTAAAAGTATTTTTAAAGTGCAAAGGGTTTACTTAGGGTTAAATATTATTAGTAATAGATTGAGTATTGCTAGAGTTGAATCCAAACTTTGCAAGTCTCTAGTTCCAATCAATAGTAATTATATTTACAACAAGATCTCAATTATAATATAAAGTTCTCAAGATATTGTATGAACGTTATGAGAACAATACAAACCGTTATTTATATATATAAAATCTTAGAAATCAAGTTGTGGATGAATAAGAGTCCTAAACATGTCAAAACGCGAAAACGGGCCTGGACCTGATAAACTTGTCGCTTGAGCGCCAGGCAGGCAACAACCTCGCCGCTTGAGAGCCAAGCAGATGACAAGTTTGTGTAGAAAATATGTAGTTGTCGCTCGAGCGGCCAACTATCGATAGGATAGCAAAAATGCAATGACTTTACTTCCCAATCCATAATTTAATCTCTCCAAAACCATTTCAATTAAAACTCCAATACTCACGAGAATTTGGATCATATTATAACAAATTTTTACCTTGAAGGCTTGAACCAAATTCCAATATAATGACTTCCAAAAAATACATCTCCAAAGTAAACACCATTCCTCATCTTTCAAACAAATCTTAATGAGCTATATCAATGACAAACACTAATTCAGTTCAATTATTGTTCAAACCTAGCAATGGGAAGTGATTTTGTTATCATATCATCAGGATTATCCTTGGTATCAACCTTACTCACTACAATATTACCACGAGCAATTTCTTTAGACACAAAACGATATCTCACATCAAAATCCGTTGCTTAAATACAGAGTTAATATTTTATTTATAGCTTTGTTAATTACCTTAAGGGTGCGTTTGATTACAAGTAGGAAAATTACATGGAAAGAAAATGAATTCCAGGGAATTGAATTACCTAGAAATTATTTTCATGGAAATTGTAAATTATTGTGTTTGATTGTATAAATTTTTCACGTGAAAAATGTTGAAGTAAAAGTATTTTTTGATGTTCGTTTGACTTTGTTTTACGTGGAAATTGTCAATTTCAGGGATATCCTCTTTTACAATTATTCCTAAAATTTGTTCCCATTGCCAACAATTAAAAAAAAAAAAAAAAGCAAAAAATAAAAAAAAAATAAGGTGGAAAACCAAAAACCACCTATCCCCTAGGAAAAAAAAAGTTGGAAAATCACGCTTTAAGGTGTTGTACCTAGAAATTCATGGAAAATCAATTCCCTGGAAAATTTTGTCAATCAAACAGGCCAAAAGTGGAAGTTGGAATTCGAATTCCAAGTTCCATGGAAAATTTCGTGTAATCAAACGGGGCCTAAAAATTCCTTTTAATAAAAATTACCTTAAGTTTTTCATAAAAAAACCTTTTGTTCCATTGTATATGTCATATAAATAGAAGAATAAGGAGAGCCAACAACTCCTCCAATGAATACTGTCGTCTTCTATTATATTCTACGTTACATAAATTTGATTGTGATGTTACGCAAAAAATAGTATCATATTTTGTCCGAATCTTTCCGTTAAGTCCAAAGCAAACAAAATTTGACTTGAGTGTAAACAATTTGAATATATTAGGTAGTGATTAGTATTTCTTAACTTATCAATAAGTTAATATTAAATTTCAATAGTTTGTGTGTTTAATCTTTTCTTGTTTCATTTTATCTTGAAAATATTTTGAATCGAGTCAAGCAGGAATTTAGAGGAGAAGAAATTATGTTAATTAATTAGGAAAAGTTCATAAAAGAGAGAGTAAGCCCCCGTTTGGCCCCATTTTTTGAAACAAAAATGGGTTGAATGGTATTTGTTTGAAAAAAATGAGTAGCTGAAAAAGAAGGAAATTTTTTTAATTTACGTGTAATATTTTTTATGGAAGATTGTGTGATTGAAAATAAAAGAAAGAAAAATGAAATAGAATTTAATGGGGACCAAATAGGGTTAAATGGTTTCAATATATTTCTAAAAGGTAATTTGGTGCTACCATTTTCAATAGTATTAATACGTGTGATGGTAAATGCAAATGCAGTGAAAAAACTTCATCGGGTTAGAAAAAGATTTCAGGGCTCGTTTCGCACGACTTTTATTTTTGCGTCTTGTAGAAAAATTTCTTGAGTAAGTTGCCTTAATTTTATTTGAAAACTAATTTTTGAAAGATCTTCTATATATCTAAAGTGCTTTTAGAGAAAATTATATTAGACCAACTTCTTCTAAAAGTTCTTCTAATTAAAAATAAATAAAAAATACTTTCATAAAATTAATCAAATAAGTTCAAAAGCAACTTATAAATTTAAAAACTCTTTTAAATTTTTTAAACGTCGTGTCAAATGGACCCTAAGATAGCTTAGTAGTGGAGCTCGCCCCTAATTGTGCTATCTTGCATGGTGGAAATGGATGGTTTAATCTTTTTATAAAGCATAATATAATAGGCGATCATGTTAGGGGGACAAAAGGGCATGCTACAATAATTACCCGATTGTGGTGCACCAAATTGCTCAATCACCCCCAATTATTTTACTCTAACTTATAAGCAAGTTTTAATTCAGACAAGACAAGAAAACATAAAAGAAAAGAAAAGGGAATATGTATATATATAAGTCAAAGCACAAGTTGGGCAATTTGGATTTTAAAGAGCACATGGGACTTGGAAGCAACGCAAATGCGTGAAGTAAAGGGCAGCATGGCCTCCCTTTTAGGCAGATAATGTGCCCTTTGGCTTTGCCCTCCACGCCACCTTTAATATTAGTCAGTAGTCACATTAATTATAAGGTTTTGTTCATTGCTACTTGTTTATTTGATGTTAAATTTTACTGCATATTTTCTTTTTAAATTTTAGATGCATTGCATTTATCTAGCAAGTTGTCGATAGGAAAAAAAATTGCATGCCAAGCCAAGTGAATGTATAGGTGAAAAATATATAGTTGAAGAACGAGTTGAGTGGTTTTTTTCGAATAATTCATTTGTCTTAGTCTCGTGGCCATTTAGTATTTTGTTGTGATGGATACCAAGATCTCAACGAGCTCTTCGAAATAGTGTTATTATTGTTTAACGTAAATGTAGAGTTTTTAAGATATGCACTTCTTCTATAGCAGGAAAAATGATTCCCATCGTGTTCTCTAATAAGCGAAAATAATTTTTTTCCTCTAATTTCCATTGCAGTGATAAAAACTTAAATTATTAACGTTTCTTATATATCCAACTATGGTAGTGATTGCAGAAAATGACTGAAATAGTGGATAATAAATTTATTGAAAAGAAAACTGAATTTGGAATTTTTGCTTTCACTTTTCTGCACAATTCTTCTCACATTTTATTTCGAACGATTAATATAATAACGGATGACAAAGGGAAGAGTAGAACAAGGAGTCTTCGGGCGGTATATTTAATATTGGTCCTTTTACTTTTTAAAATCAGTCAAAAAGAAATTTATTAATCGTCTTTAAAATATAAAAGAATTCACAAAAAGTGCTCTCAAAAGAATGCAAATAAGGCTGTCGGCAGTGTTTCGGAATCATCATTTGCTTGCCGCTCATCTTACTTTCTTATCTTTACTCCCTTCCCCCTCTTCTTTTCTTTTCTTTTCTTTTCCTTATTGGAAACTCTTTATAGATCATGTTAAAGATAAAATATAGTTAAATATATTACCATGGTAGGTAAATTTAGCATTCGTCGATTCTCTAGGTACAACCAATTCATTTAACTTCTTGTTGCTTCAGTTTAAACTTCTTGTTCTTTAGATATCAAACATATACTTTTGTATTTCTCCCGTTAATAGGAGATTTTCTATGAGTGTAAATATTTAGTCTTGGTTTGGTATTGGTGAGCTCTTAAAGAATCATCTTTTGCGTGCTGAAGAAACAATCAACAAAAAGAAGTGTTGGTCTTAGAATCATAAACCGAATAACAAAACGTTTGTAAGAAAGTAAAAATTACAGAAAAAGGAAGAACGCACAGATTTTTCACCCTTTAGGTCCCAAATGTTCATCCAAAGGCCTACTCATCACATTGAGCATCTATCAAGTAGATTTTGCTCGAATCCACTAAAATCGTCAAGGACAGTACATATCAAATATATGAAAAAATTTCTCTAGTCTCTCTAAAAACAGTCATACAACGACAATTTTCTTAATCTCTCTTTTGTACACAAAATACACCAATGAAATCTCACTAAGGATTTTACATAGATTGCAGCACAAAGAAGAAGACGAAGATGCAGTACAGAGAAAAAGAAACTAGAAAAACCCTAGAATCTCACAACTAACATAAGAAAAAGACGATTGGAGAGCTTACATAGTATTACTAAAATATCATATCCAATGGTCACAGCATGGCCACGTGTAAGGCCAAGATCAACCAACTTAAGAGGCAAAGTCGCATTTTAGAAAACGCGTTTTATCGCTTAATGGATAAGACCCAGTAGCATAGTAATGGTCCATCTCAATAAGCCCAAAAGACAAAATAGGAAATAACCAAGTTGATCATAATAGTGAGGCAACCCAATAATCTAGCAATCTCCACCTTACTGACTATTCTAGATTCATTTAGTGGTTTAAACAACATTTACTTGTTTCGTTTCCTCTAAGAACCTTCCAATGATGTTCATAATTTTCAAACAATTTTTGAATCCATTTAAAAGTAAGATCTCGGTACCACATCAGAGGGTCAAATTCAGTTGGAATCTCACCCAGATTAATCAAACTCTTTTCAACCATGTTCCTAACAAAATAAAATTTAATATCAACAAGTTTGGTTCTATCATGATATACAAGATTTCTACTCAAATGAATAGTACCTTGATTTTCTGTATGAATTCCAACAACTTTATTTACAAAACAAATTTCATCTAATAAACCCCTCAACCACAGTCCTTCTTTAACAGCATCACATGCTACAATGTATTAAGCTTCATTGGAAGATAAAGCCACAAGCTTTTGCAGTTGGAACTTACAACTAATATAGCCATCACAAACAGTTATAGCATGAGAAGAAGTAGACCTTCTCTCATCTAGGTCACCTACAAAATTAGAGTCAATATACCCCTTCACTATAACACCGTCATTAGACCTTTGAAATTTTAAACTTAAGTAAGTGAGCCTTTTAAATACCTTAACATCCATTTAATTGCTAATCAATGGGTTCCACTTGGATTGGTCATAAATCAATTTAAGATACTTATACTATGAGCTAAATCGGATTTGGTACATATCATAGTGTACATAATAAAGTCAACAGTATTTGCATAAGGCATTTTACTCATCCTGTCAAATTTTTCATCAATTTTAGGAGATTGCTCACTTGAAGGTTTAAAATGATTCACAATAGGCAGAGTAATAGGTTTGCATTTGATCATAGCAAAATTTTCAAGTACTTTATTCATATGAGAGCTTTGGTTCACAAACAAAACATAATTGTGTCTATTTCTTTTTATTTCCATGCCTAAAATTCTTTTAGCTTGTCTTAGATCTTTAATTTCAAAATTGTTTTTAAGTTTCGATTTAACGGAATCAATTTCAGATCTATCATGGCGAGGAAAAAGTAAATCATTCAACATGCAATAATAGATAGATAGAATCAGGTCCACCTTATCCTTTGAAGAAGAAACATGAATCAAAATTACTCTTAAGTAATCCTAGATTTTAAACATAAGAATAAAATTTCTTACACCAATGCTTTGGTGGCTGTTTCAAGTCATAAAGAGATTTCTCAAACCTTTTCGTATTTAGAACTTAGTTCAAATACCTTTGGTTGATTCATAAAAATAGTTTCTTCAAGATCACCATTTAAAAGACAGCTTAACATCAAGTTGGTCTGATTTCCAGTTGAAATGAGTTGTAAGAGCAAGCAATATTCTGATTGAGGTGTACTTAGCAAGAGGTGAGAAAATTTCATTGTAATCAGTACTTTCTTTGTGTAAAATCTTTGGCCACAAGTTTGGCCTTATATCTTTTACCCCCAAAATTAGGTTCAGCCTCTTTAACTTTGCATACCCATTTATAATAAACACTCATTTAGTTTTTAGGCTAATTAACCAAAATCCATGCCTTATTCTTAATTGAGGAATTTATTTCTTCCTTCATGACTTCCACCCACAATTTAGATTCTTTGCAGTTGATACCTTCTTCAAAGATTGTAGGTTCGGAGTTAACAGATTTTGAATTAGAATAGAGGGTCACAAATTCAATAGTGTTAATTTTGGTGGAATGAAACCTATTTCTTCTACCTCTATCCCTGGTTAACCAATAGTTATCATGAGTAGTAACTTGAGATTCATTTTCATTTTTAGATTCATCTTGAGACTGATCTATTTCATATTGAGTGGTCTCCACATCAATCAAGTCATTAGGTTCAATAAAGTCAATTTCTTGATTTTCTATTATAGTTTCTTTAATAGGAACAAATTCATCTAATTTCTAGTTTGAGGGGCTTTTACGAGGAAACCGACTTTTATTGAAAATGACATTTCTGTTGGTGATAACTCTGAACCTATTTTTGCTTCTTACCCAAAGTCTATAGTTTCTTCTCCATAATTCAGAAAAATACATTTTTGAGATCTGGGTTCAAGTTTACCCTTATCTTGATGAGAGTGGGCATCACACCCAAAAACCTTAAGTTAAAATAATTTGGAGACTTTCCACACCATAGAGTTTCAGGGATATAAAAATCAATAGCACTTGAAGGAATTCTAGTAATCAAATAAGTGGCAGTTTTCAGGCTTCTCTCTAGAAAAATTTTGGGAGACCAAAACTTAGTAACATATATATCACTTTTTCCAATAAGGTTCTATTCAGTCTCAATAATACCATTTTGTTAAGGGTTGTATGTTGCTGCTCTGTATCTCAAAATTCCATATTCTTTACAAAATGAGTCAAATTCAAAATTCCAGAATTTCAAACTATTAGCTATTCTAAGTGCTTTGATTTTCTTATTAGTTTGATTTTCAATAATTAATTTTCATTGTTTAAAGTTTTGGAAATATTCAAGTATTAAAGTGGATTCATGAATCCTAGTTTCCAAAGGTAATTTATTTTGTTTTTTTCAATAACAAAATCTTTATAAAACTCTAATTTTTCAATATTATCTTTTCCAAAACATCCTAGTTTATTTAAAATCACAAATATCTTTTCACTGATATGACTATATCTATTGTGCAAAGTTAAAGTTTTATCGTCATAGGATTTCACAACTACGAGCTATTTCCAACTCATGGTTCAACTTGTAGTGTATAAATTCCATTGACATTAGGAGAAGAATTTATTTCTTTAGAGTTAAGACTTATTTTGGTAAATCCCTTATGAATTTTAATTTCATATTCATCGTCTAATTATCCCAAAGAGATCAAGTTTCTCTGAAGATCAAGCACATACCTAGTTTGAGACAATTCAAGAATATGAATGTTTTCCAATAAAAGATTAAGATTTTCAATACTTTTTATTTGACAAGTCATATATTACCCATCTAAATTTGACACCATTCAGATTAGTAAAGCCAGCATACCATTCTCTAATGTGGTACATGTGGAAAAAACAACTAGAATCAAGAACCCACTCTATTGGATTTATTTTAGTTGCAGTAACAAGGACAACTCCTTGAAAATTAGATTCATTATTGTAGCCAATAGTTGTAGATCCATCAGAATTGGTCTTATCTTTCATATCAGATATCTTCTTAAAGCAATCTTTTATGAAATGTCTAGTCTTCCCACAATAGTAAAAGTTCCTGAATTGACTCATTGATTTCAATTAATTCTTGTTTTTATCTCCAAATCTAAGATTTTTGGATCTTCATTTCTTTTGAGAATGAAAGTTGCACTGATTATTTCTTTTGTTTTGATTTAGCTTCTCTTTCACATTTAACCCTTCACCAATTTAGTCCTTAGATTCAGTTTTTAGTTCAAATTCTCTATTTCTTAGTGCTGAAGTGATTATATCAATGGTAAGATCCCATCTTCCATATTCAAGAGCATTTCTGAGACCCTTAGACCTCTCACTTAAGGAATTTAGCAATAACCTGTTGATTATCGAATATTTTCTCTTCACAATTATCCAAATTTTAAATTAGTTTTGTGAATTTATCAATATTTTCTTACAGGGTAGAAGAGATATCAATCTGAAGTTGTAAAATTGTCTTAGGAGATAACATTTGTTAGGTATTGTTTTAGTTAGATAAAGTGATTCTAACTTCGCTCGCAAGATTTCAGTAGTGGTGGTTTCCCCAACTTTTCTTATCATATTATTAGATAAGTCAAGAAAGACAAAACTTCAGGCAACCGTGTCTAATTCTTGTCTCCTAAAAGCGCTAATTTCAATACCTTATGATCTATCAAGAATAGCAGCACACCTTTGTTATAACAACAGAGCTCTTATCTTTTGGCGCCAAAAACTAAAGTCCAGTGCTTCTCCAGACCTCAACTTCAAATTTGTGTGCAATTGTCATACTAACAAATAAAATCACAAAATCAAGTTTATACAACCCACAAAATATAACAAATTCAAGCAATGTGATAGAGTTATAGGATATGCAAATTTTAAAATGGAGTAGAATATTACATAAATATTTTCTTATCATGTAATTTACACAAACTATAAAGCAGGTTATGCAATTTGAAGTATACATAATTATATCTCAACAAGTATGATCAA
>NW_019232785.1:121617-232969 GCF_002742605.1 Olea europaea var. sylvestris | reverse complement strand
GATATGATAATCATTAAACTTAAAAAGTATGCCATCTTGACTTAGTTAATTTGGTATTTAGGGTTAAATCAAGTGAAGAAAATGTCAACAAATCTTATCCTTAAATTTTCTCGTATCACAAATGGATAAGGTGTGTGATGTCTTATCTTTGATTTGATTCATTCCATTAATTAGTGAGTGGAAATCAATTTTGTATATCAAATTATGAGCCTGTTTGGGAGTAATTTTGAGAATTAATTTTTTAACTGTTAAGAGAAAAGTGAGGTCCACCTGTGAGAGAAGAAATCAAATATGACGGCTGGGATAATGAAATAACGGTCAAAAAATCAAATTTTTTGGCCGAAAAATCACTCCCAAACAAGCTGATATAACCATGTTTGGTACACATTAATATTTTTTGGCTGAAAAATCACTCCCAAACAAGCTGATATAACCCTGTTTGATATACATTAATGTAAAAATGAAAATGAAAAATATAATCGTTGTGAGCCCCACATAAAAGATAAAAATTCAAATACAATAGCTTGATATGATAAATAACGGTCATATTTTTTATTTTAATGAGCAAAAAATGAAAAACAATCGGGGGCGGGGGTTGAGGGAGCGGGGGGTATATCTATATTTTTTATTATTCCTCAATCATGCCATGGACCATTTTGTTGCAGGTTTAAAGTCTTTCTTGAAAGTTCTACTGTCAATTCAGAACCACTATTTCTTACTGGGTTGTACATTTTGAAAATGATATTTTAAATCATAATGGATGTACACGTGTGCATTAGCATTATATGACTCTCAGGTACGAACGGTGAGTTAGAGACTAGATATTGTCACATTGAAAAAAGCAATAAAGTTTGTTTAAAAACTTTAATTCTTGAGTAGAGATAAAATTATTTTTGACTTTGACACAACAATTCACGGGTTCGTTGATTTATGTGTGTTAAGAAGACATGAAATAGACACAATTTTCATAAATAAATAATGAAAAGATTTAAATTTTTAACGAATGGATAAAGTTAAATCTGTTTATGTTTATGCCTACAGCAAAACCTTAATTGGAACAAAAAAAAAAAAAAAATTAAAATGTCTCTCATATGCCTTGCCATTTGGTTATATACATAAAATCTTTTAACTTAAAATGTTTAATCTAAAAATATCTTCATATGCAAGAGATAGTTTGGAAATATGCACGTTTCACATGATCATCCTAACATAATTTTGTGGAATTTGAGGTTGTCCATTTCTGGCTTTATCTAATGGCCAACAAGTCACTTCACTAGCATGATAAGTTGTGTGTTCAATCAATAAACATCGCCTTTTATGTCTTTACTTATTGATGTCAATTTTATCGCTAGTAGACTAAACAGTACCATAAGCACTAGAGAGAACCTGCAAAAGAAAGTCGGGTTGGGTACTTAATTTAATATGAACACTCTTGAAAGTCATTTATAGTTCTTTAAGCAAATATAATTCTAATCGTGTGCAAAGTTGGTTATGATTAGAGTCGGAAAACAACTCCAACTATTCTACTCTAAAATTGGACATACTCCAGCCAAGTATGAATTGAGAGGACTGATTTTTCTGGTAAAATTTGTTGGGCCAATCCATTATAGGATAAAATTTACTATTACTTTTTCACAATAATTGTCCATTTCTGCGATTTTTTTGACTCTTGTAAGGTAATGACTCGTCATAATAGAATAAATTATAACATTAATTGAAATTGAAATTGAAAGCTTGGGTACAAAATTTCAGTTTGTTTTCATTCAAATTAGTTTGATTGACACTGAATCGGCTGAATTTTTTTGAATTGTATGTCACATCGGCGTCGAAGTGTGATGTGTGAAAATATCCAACTAAAATTGATTAGATTAAGAGATAATGCAACTCACGGGAATTTCGGGGGATTCTTTAGCAGCCACCCCACCCCCTCCATCACCTAGAAATTTATGAAAAGAATAGACAAAGACAGGAGTGGATACGTTGGTTCCATTCGATAGAATTATGTAATAATAAGAATTTTACATATAGAATTAAATTGTATCGAGTATGTTGACAGAAAGGAATTGAACCTAATATGAACTGATTAGTTTTGGTGTGAGCATATTATTTTATTATTATTATTATTTTTTTTTATCAAGATATCCGCCTTCGACGATTATTTCTTGAGTCTGTGATCCGGTCCCTCTTCACACAAACCAGTTAAACCGCGAGATGTGCCTCTAACTGACCAGGGTCCAATCACCTCTGTAATTGGACTGTCAAAGTGCCTAGTGAGCTAACCCATGTTGCGCTTTGCCTTCCAAGACACTCCTGCCTTCCAATATATGCCTTGCCTTCCAAGAGCTCCAAAAATCGAACCCACGACCTCTGATATGTCAGTTTTGAGAGAACCCGTCTTTTACCAGTGGAGAAGTGCCACGGGGGAGATATTAATCTTTAACCCACTGTCTTCATTCGTGAAAACAACAATTTATAATCAATTCGGACAAAAAATAAAAAAAAAAATAAAAAAAAAATTGATCTATGTACTTTAAGTTTTAAACAATCAAAACGTTGAAATCTAGATAAAAATCGAGTTTACTTTCTATTTTTCATGTGGTTCTAAAAAATTAGATAAAGATGGTTTTCTTTTTTATTTTTCCATGTTGGCTTCTCCCTTATCCTGCCAGCAAAAGCCAAATTGAACGTTTTCATTGCATTTGGCCCCATAGATGAGGCAAGTTCTGGCAGTCCACGTTCCTATCACTTTTCATTATTTGTTTTTTGATTCCAACAACATGCATTAAGAATAGGGATAATTGCAGTAGCGGTTTCAAACCTTTCAATTTTTTACAAATTATACCTTAATATTTTATTTTTGTGACTGCAGTTCCAAACTTTTCACTTTAATGACAATCAAAGTCTATTAAACAAATTTCATCTAATATTCCGTTAGTCAACTTGAAATAAAATATTTGACTCAACTTAACAAATTGGATGAGGGGTAAAATGATATATTTACAATTTCTATAATAAAACAATTAAAATAGGTAATCAAAACAAAAGTACTGTTCATCTTCTTCAAAGAGACAAAGACCCCATCCCACTCCTTTCCCTAAAATAAAAAATCAGGAAACTCAGTCATTGTCGCCACCTCCACCCATTTGCTCATTGTCGCCACCGTTTCCCAAATCTCAAACGACAAAATTGTAGATCTGCAAAAGCCAGCTCTGCCCCATAAATCATGAAGAAGATCAACTGTTATTAGTGTGGTTAAAATTGAAGATGTTAACAATATGAGACTATCAATTAAACAAACGAGGTTTATCCAATTCTAGTATCGATTATTGATTCATAGTTTGTTCTCCTTGCAAGGCAAATATTAGAGAACAAATTGTAGAAATTTATAGTCACCAAAAGGGCCCGGTGGTGCAAGCATATATGGACCAGAGTGATTGAAAAAATGATGATGATTTTAGAAGGGGGAGGATTGGGGTCTTTGGAGAAGATGAATAATACATTTTTTTTTGTTAATTATTTTATTATAAAAATTGTTAACACTCATTTTATTTGTCAGTCAAACATTTTATTTCATGCCGACTAATGGAGTATTGGATGAAATCTGTTCAATGGACTCCAACTGTCATTAAAGTAAAAAGTTTGGAACTGCAATCGTCAAAATAAAATCTTAAGGTATACAAAAAAATTAAAAAGTTTGGGATCGCTGTTGCAATTATCCCTGAATAATGTTACCTACGTTTGGATTAGACTTCCTTCACATTTGGAAGAATGTTCATCGATTTATCCCTTCTTCTAGTAGCCATCACATTCTTGATTACAAATTTGCGGTACCAAACGCTTTCAAATATATATATATTTTTTTTTTCGTTGCAATTTTTCTTTTAATGTCTAGTCCATTTTGAAAATTCTTCGAAGTTGAGGGATAACCCACTAACGGATCATGTTGACGTCATGAGAACGTATGATAAATTAAAATCACATACATATCACATGCGATCAAATTAGAAAATTATAATTTAATAGTTAATAGATTAGATCAAGAATTTTATATTACATGTATATTTTAATGTCGCATTATCCTCAAGATTTATTAGTCTCAATCTTGTATTATTAGAGAAAGACTATAAGATGTACATAATGGATTACACACCCTCACATGGAGGGGACTCACGAATATTTTATTTTTTGTAAGCTCCCTCTATGTGAGGGGGTGTAATACCGTGTGTACACATAACATTACGTGTATTATTATACGTATCTTCTTATGTGTAACCAACTATAGTGTAATTAGTCTAATTTTATATGGTTTCAATATATTTTCCAAAATTTAGAAATAAATTTTTTATACACGAGCAATAAACATGCTTCATAGTCACTTAATTTTTTTTTTTTTAAATTTCAAATTGTCAAGAAACATTACATTGTTTTCTATTTTAGTTGTTTCCGTTCATTCCATTTGTCTAAACTATCAAAAGCATCCATGACTATAAACCCATAATGTGCGAATTGCAAAAGCTTGTCCACGCACACCAAAAAGAAAAAAAAAGAAGGCGAGTCGACCTTTACCTCAGTTACTCTTCCTCAATGAAAAGTTCCGATACCACTTGAAAAGATCTAATAGCACTTAAAAGTTTAGATTTAGTCAATTTATTTTGATCTAGCGTGCAAAATTATACAACTAAAACCTAAAAGTCACTTTTAAATTATTTGTAGATGGTTAATCAATCACATCAGATTATCCTATGATTTGAATGTCATAATCAATAATATGAAAGTAATAAACAACACAAAATATGTTAATGGAGAAAATTCAATTGGGTAAAAACTCTGAGACCAAGCTAGTAACCTTCATTATAGACAATATGAATTTACAATATGATCCAGCCTAGAAAACATACTAGACTAGTCAATCTAAATCCTCTGCAATATCCAAGATCTGCTGGGAACGTGCTTCACTCATACCTGTTCCTAATTCTCTGGAATTGTCTATCTCCTGTGAATCATAAAGAATATCTTGTTCTTGTACTTAACCTGTGCTTTTGGTCCAACCTCCTTCAATTTTCAACGACATCTGAAAGTTATTGAGAAAGTACTTCCTTGTATGTGTATAGGAAGTGGAAGGTTTGGATTACGTGGATTTGATGTTTTTCTAAAATTGTGGTCGAATAATCTCAAGAATCACATGATTAATCTCAATGCTTGAATGTGTTCTTAGATCTTGGAATGATATTATGAAGAAGTAATATAACGAATAACCACCTACAAAACGTGTCAGGAATTGAGTATTTATAGTAGGAGGTAATTAGGTAACATAAGCCGGATAAAACTCTTAAAAAACATGAACTATGATTTTACACGTAGTATCGTCGCTTGAGAGCAAGCTAGCTACAAGTGAGCAACCAGTGTGTCGCTCGAACGAGAGCTAGATGACAGCGGGCGAAATGTTTTTGTTTTTGTTACTCCGGCGACTCTTTCCTCCTTGTTTCAAACTCGAACCCTAAGATACCTAGTTTATCTATTCAACATTCACTTGACAACTTGACTTTTACAACTTTTTATATTAGTCATTTTATCTAAAAAATTGCCAATACAATTAAATTATGACAAAATCCCCTTCTGACATTCTGTGACAAAACTATACAATAAAAATCAAGGAACTAAAAATAAAAATTAATCTACCCAAGCTCAAATTGAATGGTCGTCTCTTGCATTCCTCGTTAAATTTGTTTCTTGAAATCAATAGCTGAAATATCAAATGTAAAAACACGTGATACAGGAAATATAACAATTGAAACACATTATCATAAATATACTAGCTAAATTGAAAATACTAGTGTTAATCAAAATACCAACTAAAACATTAATATCACAAAACATCAAAAGATCTTAACCATATTTTCTAAAGACTCATTCCCAATTCTCAACTCATTATGTCTCTTAGAGGACTCATCAAGATCACTCATAAGATTCTTATCCCATGTATCTAACGATTCATTCACAGAGTTCAACTTATTCAGGAATAAGGTAGATTGCTAAAGGTCAGCTATTAGTTTTTCTTTCTCTAACTCAAGATCTTTGACCTTTGTACATAAGACTTTTTTGGTAGTCAATATCCTAAGGCTCTCCTTATATAATTTATCATAAACCTCATGTATGTCTTCCTCATCTTCGGTCCTCAGATTGCTCACCACTATTTACATCATCAACCTTCTCACTCTCCCTATTAGTGTCACTTCTAATCCTAGCAGTGAAGGCTATATATTTCCCGTTTCTCATATTGAGTGGACCTCTCACTTTGATTATCCGAGTTAGACTCGTCATTAGTGAGAGTAACATTCATAGCTTTATCCTTATTTCTCTCACTGTTAATTATGTCATTCAAGCTCGCATCGAAGTTATCGAATGTCTCATCCTCTTTCATCCTAATCTCTTCAAATCTAGTGGTCAACATCTGAAACTTTGAGTTCTTAATTGTTAGAGTTCCCTCATGCGTGGTCTATAAAATTTTCCAAACCTCTTTAGCAACCTCACACATAGATATTCGCCTAAATTATTAAGGAAACATTGCCATAAATGAAGCATGTATGACTTTACTATTCCAATTGCACTCATTCAAATTAGATTTCAACCACTTAGCTATAGGAGCGGGGTGATGACACCATTAACCAGTGTTAGAAGGGGTCGTCCAAGCATTCACTATGCTTAACCAAATATGCTTATTCATTGATTTTTAGAAAAAGCTTTCATTCTAACTTTCCAATACTTGCAGTTATTGCCATCAAAATATGGCGAGACAGATAATAAATTACTTATCTAGAAAAAATGAGGCCAAGAATCGAATTTAGACTCTGATACTACTTGAAAAGCTTTGATACCACTTGAAAGTTTAGATTTAGCCAATTTATTTTGACCCGGTGTGTGAAATTATACAACTAAAAGCAACAAGTCACTTTTTAATTATTTCTAGATGGTTAATCAATCACGTCAGATTATCATATGGTTTGAATGCCATATTCAATAACATGAAAGTAATAAATAACATAAAATATGTTGACGGAGAAAATGTAAAAACTTCGGGATCAAGCCAATAACTTCACAATAGACAATATGAACTTACATTATGATACAGCCTAGAAAGTCAACTAAACTCGCTGATTTAATTTCTACAATCTCTAAGACCTACTGGAACGTGCTTTACTCACACATGTTCCCGATCATCAAAAATTGCCTACCTTTTGTGAAGTGCCAATAATACCTTTTTCTTGTACTCTTCCTGTGGTTCAGGTCCAACCCGCCTCAATCTTCAGCACCCTCTAAAAGTTACTGAGAAAGTAAATTCCTGTTGTGTATAGGACGTAAGTGTTTTGGATTACATAAATTTGATATTTTCCTAAAGTTGTGGTTGAATGATCTCAAGAATCAAATGATTAATCTCAATATTTGAATGTGTTCTTAGATCTTGGAATGACGTTATGAAGAAGTAATATATTCAACAACCACTCACAAAACGTGTTAGGGATTTGGTGTTTAAAGTAGGAGGTAATTAGGTAGCATGGGTCGAATAAAACTCTCAAAAAATGCGAACTATGATTTTACGCATAACACAGTTGTTCGAGCACCAGGCTAGCGACAAGCGAGAGTTGGGCGACAATGTTTTTGTTTTTTTTTTGCTCAAGCATCAAATAGGCGATAGGCTAGCGTAAATTTGACGACTCTTTTCTCCTTATTCCAAACTCGAACGCTAAGATACCTAGTTCATATATGGAACATTCCAATTGACTCATTGACTTTTACAATTTTTTATATTAGTCATTTTGTCTAAAAAATTGTCAATACAATTAAATTCTAACACTCAATAAGGGCGAGAACAAGTTGAGTCAAGTCGACCGAACCGACTTTGTTCGTTCCATAAAAGTTAGGCTTGTCGAGTTAGGCTAGCTCATCAACCCTTTTTTAAAGGAGAATGGAGAAAATTGACTATTTATTTTTCTTCAAAATTTTAAAAACTTTTAAATACGATCGTTTGAACAAAAAAATAAAAGTATACATTTGATTCCAATCTTTATAAATATGAAATATCCATTTGACAATAAAAGAAGACATTCATTTGGAAATATACAATAAGGATAACATTAGTTGTACATTAAGGTATCCATACACTCACATGGGATGGGGCATGCTCGTATAAAATGTGAGTCCCATGTGAGTGTGAGACACCTTAGTGTACAAAAAATTATGTACACCAAGCAAAGTCCATACAATAATTAATTAAAGAGGAAATTACAAAATTCCAGATGTTCAAAAAGTAGAATTCAAAAATCAGGGGCCAAGTTTTATTATTCACAATTTAGGTATTAATAAATAAATAAACCGATTTCAAACCCTAATTTTAATCACATTTCCCGTCTCTCTCTTCTCTCTCTAAATACACAGTGACAACAGTCGATTTCTCTTCGACATTTTTGTGCAATGCAGTGGCGCCGACTGGCCTCCATTTCTCTCCTGCATTTTTGTTGAGTGCAAACAACTTTGTCGAGTGCGAATAGCTTTAGCGCTGTCAAGCTGCTTGCACTCGACATTGCAGATGATGACACTGTAGTGGTTTTAGATCTCATGCTCCAGCGGTGGGACAATGTGACGGTAGGTGTTGCAGTCGCAACTTAAGTGTATTATGGCGGATTTGGTTTAGTTTTGAATGTGGCAGATCTAGTGGCGACTATTGTGGTTGACAGGTGGAGATGGAGGTAAAATAAGAGTTGGAAGTTGCTTGGAAGTGCAGCATCTGGATTTGGTGGCGGCGAAGGGGTGGATTTGGTGGCGACGACGGGGGTGGAGATGGTGAGGCGGTGCTATTTGCGATATTTGGAATGATAGGGTTGGCCATGAATGGATGTTGGTTGAAATGGTAGTTGTGGTGGTAACGGAGATGGTGAAGTGGTGACAACGTTGTAGTGATGGCTTTTTGGGGTGTTGGCTTTGTATCTGTTTTGTTGGTGGTGAGGTGGTATTAGTTTTGGCGACGGGAGTTTTGACGGCGATGCAACTGGTGGTGGTGTTGGTGGTGGTAGTCAAAAGTGTTTTGATTTTTTTTATCAAGAAATTGGCGTATGTAACTAACAATTTAGTTATCTGTGACCAACTGTTTAAGTGTGACCTTAAAATTTGACAACCTGTGACCAATTAATTTGACCTCGAAATAATCCGTGACTTCGAAATAATTTGTGATCTAAAAAATTTTTTAATTTGTGATTTCAAAATAATTTGTGACAAATTAATTTGATGATATATTTGTGACTAAAAAATAAATTTGTGACATATAATTATGAATCTGTGACAATTAATCGAGTAACCGTGAATTTCTTATATTTAATTAATAAATATTTTCAATTAATTATATAGATACTTGAATTTTGAATTTTTAAACTATGTACCTGATCTATGAATTGGTGTAAACAATACACCTAAATTATGAATTTGTCCCTTAATTAAACATATTATAGGCAGGCCTCACGAGCCAGCTCGAGAAACTCACTAGCATTTGATGGCAAGTCCCGACTCATCTCGTCTCGTGACGTTACAAATAAATCTCGGCTCGCGGTCCCATCAAAATGAGATGTGGGTTACTCCTAAGCCGAACCAAGAGGCTTGCAAGCAGCCCGGTTCAATTGCCACCCTTATCCTTCCCAATCCTACACTTTCTTTGCTTCCATTGGATTATTCTTTGCATTAACAATTACCATCTCACCCCATCAGATCTAAAGAAGTGGCAAGTGAAAAATTGCTGTGACAACATTCTCGATAAATACTTATTTTCATCCTTGTTCTTTTGTGATTGGAAAAAAACTAATAAACATTGAGAGAAATTGAAGGGAAATCTCTAATAAGTAGTTTGGCCAATACTAAAAGTTGATAAGATCAAATAGCCTAACACAAAACTAATTTAAAAACGCAAAATGGTATGTATTCAATGTACTTTCACCAACATATCTCTTTGATGACTAGATCAAATCATGATACTTATTTCACGTTTAACAAAGAAAAACAAGGGCACATTGATACACATGTTTATTTATGTCGCACAACTAACTTTAGACCACTAGATTCATTATGTCATTTTATTTATCTAAATTTGATAATAATTTTTTATTGGACGTTAATTTACTATGATCCAATCAAATTAAAGATTTCTTATGGCCAGAATTTTATTCCAATTTGTGATTCTATAAATCCCTTATATAAAATTTGGTCTAATAATATATTTTATTAGTACTAATGATAATAAAAATTATCGATTAATTAAAGAAAGACAATAGAGTTATCCAATTTGTCAAACAATATTAACAAAATAAAGGTACAGATTTAAGTTAGACGCAGCCAAATGCAGACGAATGAGTAAGGCTATTTCTACCACCTCATACTTGAAAGATTGTTGTTATTCCATATTTGAAAGATTCCATCTTCCACATAGCAGTAGATTTCACGTGGCAATTTCCATGGGAGGGCTTTTACTAAAAGCATTGCTGTGTAAGGCACTAATCTTATAGTTTTATCTCAATTTAATCCTGGATTTTTGAACTTTTTTTTTTTTTTTTTAAATTTCAATTTAGTCCCAAACTTCTTTCAGTAATAAAATAGCAAAAGCCACCCAGTATGCAATTGCGATTATTTCGACTCGAGATGATTGCTAATTAAATGGCCATTCAACTCTTAATCAATGATTAGCATTGCTTTTAAATGAATTTTAAAAGTATATTTAATTAGATTGAGTGAATTTTGATAATAAATAATTAATAGTTTTTTTAATATCATTAAATAAAGATTACCTGAACCCATAAAATTAAATAATTCTCATTAATTAGGAACAACTTTTTAAAATTAAGCCCCGGGGATTAAAATCTGATTTTTTGTAAAATTTTGATAAAAGTTGATGAATGTGTGGTTGAAAAGTTAAAATTAATTATTAATTTTGACTTAATTTAAAATTAAAATTTCAATAAAATAGGAGGTTATCGTCTAACAGTACACAGATTTGACTTCAACTGCCGCAACTATTACCAAGGTTTTCTGGTGAATGTTCATAGTATGTTTGAATCTGGACGTAATTGAAGAAATGGTTTGTATAGTACTAAAAGTATTCACGGTATGGTCGATAATATTTGACACGTGAATTTAGACGTTATTAATAAAAATGTTTTTGTGATTACTTAATATACAAAAATTAAATTGAATAGAATTAGACAGAAATAATTATTAAATTGGAAATAATCTATTTCAGAAGAGTAATTAATGCTATTCGTAGTCGCTCATTGCGACAGTCGCCCTACGTGACATACACATGAAAGGTGATTATTTGATACATTAATGTGGTAGTTTTTTTACTCATTAATGCATTAAATAACTACCTGCCATGTGTATGCCACATACGACAATTACTGTAGTGAGCGATTGCAAATGACATCATTTCAGAATGGTGATTGTTATTGACATAAATACAGTATCGTGTGTTTATGATAAAACAATTAAAAAATTAAACACGACAATTAATTTTAATCCCTTTTCTTGGGAACGTCCTTTTTACCATTCATTGCTGGCTATAAGTACACACCTCTCCTTTCTCTTCAATCATCTTCCATCAACTCAAACCTCCCACCGCCAAATATTTTAATTATTCTGGCAATGGCAGATACAGGAATTGGTCACCATGGTTTCAATTTCTCTAGCAAGAAAAGATCGGGATCCGAGGATCAATGGGATCGAGAAGATTTCATCGCAGCCAAGAAGGCGATGAAACCAATGATATGGGAGGACCCAGCGGCGGCGATATCTAATACCCGCCACGAGTTCGGCGAGCATGGTGGCGTAAACATGTCAATTGAGGCTTCCGCCACCTTCACCGTCATGGAACCGGAGACCATGCGCCGTATGTTCTCTGGCGAGCTTGGCCCCGATCGCGACTTTTTTATTTACAGCCGCCATTTTAACCCTACCGTTCTGAATCTCGGCCGTCTCATGGCTTCACTTGAGGGCACCGAGGCGGCGTACTGCACAGCCTCCGGCATGTCCGCCATCTCCTCGGTGCTCCTCCAACTCTGCAGCTCCGGCGGACACGTGGTCGCCTCTCGTACACTGTACGGCGGCACCCACGCTCTATTGACACATTTTTTACCTAGGGCATGCAACATAACGACGTCGTTTGTGGACATTAGGGATCACGAAATGGTTAGGGAAGCTATCACGGAAGGCAAAACTAAGGTGTTGTACTTCGAGTCTATGTCGAATCCAACTCTGGCGGTGGCTAACGTGCCGGAGCTGTGCAGGATAGCGCATGATAAGGGCGTTTTGGTGGTGGTGGACAACACTTTTGCACCGATGGTGTTGTCGCCGGCGAGGTTGGGCGCTGACGTGGTGATTCATAGCATTTCCAAGTACATTAGCGGTGGGGCCGACATCATTGCAGGTTGGTTCATTAATTTGCTGTTTTTAGCCTACGTTGGTATGCTCTTTTTGGGTCCATATATCCAACGCGTGTATTTGGACGTGTCACTAGGCGATATGATAACTATGTGCCTTGATTTCAATATTTTCTTTGACTTGTATCTTGATATCGATGATAGAATTTTCTGATAGGTATTTAACTTTATGGTTAAAATTTTAAATTTATTTAATTTAGCAGAGTTTGAACTCAATTTTAACTAGTCATCTTCAAGAATCAACACTAGTTTTCCTTTATGTTTTGATCTTTTTGTAATTGGCTGGTTTGAGTTGCATGTTATTATTCAAAACCGTAACATGATATTAAAATCAAACAAAATGTTTAGTATAATTTTTCGTCACTACCTATTAATAAAATTGTTTAGTGACATAATTGTTCTCTAAATATTTCAGGTTTTAGATAAAATTTCATAATCGAGGAAGCAGAATATAGCACACCATAGGGCCATTGTAAAGCTGGTTTTCGCTATTATTTTAGCTTGTTCTTCCCTTTAGAAGTGAAGAACACTATGATGTCAAATTCTCGAGCTCCTCTTCCCACTAGTTTGGAATCTACTCTTTTAACTTTTGAAATTTTATATTGCTTCTTTAATCAGGTGTCATATTCGTTCTAATAATTTTTTGAATGATGCTATAGAGCAATCCCGGGCTCCGTTCCAGGGCCAAGGCCACCTCGGCCCTTGATTTTTAATACATGGGGCCCGCGCCCCTTTACACCAAGGGCTGAGATTTCGCCACCTCAACCCCTGGATTTAATCCTGGGATTTGCAGGATTTTTGTAATTTTTTTGATAATATATATATATATTGAAACACAAACATGACCCTCGGCAGATGGATCCAAATGTATGTCCGAAAAGCATGCATGTGATTTCCAGACTAAAGTATAATTTGATCACATCCCACCTTCTAGCCTGGCCAGTGTAATGGCCACAGATATAGTACTATGGTTGGATTTGTCACACGAGTGGGTCCAAAATAAAATGTTGTATGTGAGGCAACATCATGTGATGGGATTTTTTCTCCGAAAGGATATCATACTTTAATAGAAGTAAGAGGGGATGCAATGTATTGATTCTAGAGTCTGGATGCTTTTTTTAGTCCAGAATAACAAACATGGTGACGTCACTTAGCTCTGGATTGAAGATGTGTACATCTTGAACTTCTTTCTTTAAAAGTTCAAGTTTTAATATAAGCTGAAAGTTTTACATATTTATATTCTATCTTTAGTAATATGGATAATCATGTTGATGATGAGAATCTCCAACATAGATTCGTATTTCATTGATCAAATTTTTATTTATTTATTTATTTTTTGGGCTTAAATCTCCAACATAGATTCGTATTTCATTGATCAAATTTTTATTTATTTATTTATTTTTTGGGCTTAAGATTGTCTAAAGGTTTTAATTGGATAAATCTACTCTGCCGAGCCTTTTACAGGTTTCACACGAGATGTTTGTCCCATGTGGGACCAAACTCATTAATAAATTATCCCATAAATACTCCATCCCCATGTATGTGAGTACCTGTAATTTCAAAGCTTGTACTTGTAGTGCTTGTGGTATTGTTAATTGAAGTTGGGTCAAATTCTGCTTCTTTTCTTTGCACATGTTGGTTAACCCACCCTGGAAATCTACAGGTGCTGTATGTGGGCCGGCAAGCCTAGTGAATGCCATGATGGATCTTCATCAAGGAGCTCTTATGCTATTGGGCCCAACGATGAATCCAAAAGTTGCTTTTGAACTTTCGGAAAGGATTCCTCACTTGAGCCTGAGAATGAAAGAGCACTGCAATCGGGCCCTGGTGTATGCCACAAGAATGAAGAAACTGGGCCTAAAAGTTATCTATCCAGGCCTAGAAGATCATCCAGATCATTTCATTCTGAAGTCTTTGGCAAATAAAGACTATGGCTATGGGGGAATTCTATGCGTGGATATGGAAACTGAGGAAAGGGCTAACCGTTTGATGAACTTGTTACAAAATTGCTCTCAATTTGGGTTTATGGCTGTTAGCTTGGGGTACTACGAGACCTTAATGTCTTGCTCTGGGAGTAGCACGAGCAGTGAAATGAATGCGGAAGAGAAGGCATTGGCAGGCATTTCGCCTGGGTTAGTGAGGATGTCAATTGGGTACAGTGGCACCTTGGAGCAGAAATGGAGCCAGCTCGAGAAGGCACTTTCCCGACTTAATGATTCAGGTTTCTTCCAGAAGATTTAGGCGTGTTTGTTAATGTTTCTATTTGAGTTAGCACAATGAAATCCACCATATGTATTTGGTGATTTGGACTCGACTGTTTCACTAGCTTTTATTTTATGAACGACTATCTATTATAAGTATTCGTAGACTAGACATACGCATGCTCGTCAAAATGCAGACTTCTTCATTCCTTCGAATCAAAATCTCAAATAAAAAATGAATGAAGAATTCTGAAACGAGAAGATCCAAAACACAGTTAGGATTTGGCAGATTGTTCTTTCCTCTTTTTAAATTTACTGGACAAACACATTAGACAACAACATAACAAAATTAATCAAACAATGGAGTCACATTTTGACTTTTAATTTATTGAATTTGGGCTTGTTATGATCCACAATAGGAGTGGCTAATCTTTTTGGATTAATACTTACAAACAGGAGATTATTGTACAGCAATTAAGATTTAGCATTCTAAACAAATGATTGGAGAAAATTTCGGGATCCACAAATAATTCTCTTGTCGGTTTTACGCTTTATCACTACTATCTTTCAACGTGAGAGTTTAGTCAATAAAATTGAATTGATTTTATTTTTCTTAATTATGACCATTAGATTCATTCGTCCTTTCTGTTCCCACCCACTATTGAAGTCAATTTCTGCATTTCCAACTTTATTTTTAAAGAGTAATATTAATTGCGTCAATTAAAGTTCACATGCTCTTAACATAACAATATGTACCGGTTCAATTGTAAGATTATGTTGCACTAAGTATTACAATATCACAAAGCATAAATCCTTTAATTAAGGAGAACCCTTAAAGATCACAAATTGTCTCTCCTCTAACTACGAGAAATAAATTCTTGTATGAACCTTGAAAGTTTAGATTATCGATTTATTTAGACACAACGCGTGAAAATGATTAATTAAAAGCAACAAATCACTTTTTAATTATTCCTAGACGATAATTTTAAATAAGTCAATTTATCCTATATTTGAATACCAAAGTTTGTAAATTGCTTAAAGTAAATAACACCAATATGATCACGGAGAAAACCTTTGGAAATAATCAAAACAATCCACCATAAACGATGAGTTGTACAGTATGGTCTATAAACAATCCTGACTAACTATTAGTTCCCTTGGACCTTCTTCCTGTAATCATCATGGCCCTCCTGGATTGCATGCTCCTCACAGCAGCTCCCAACCTTTGGTATTGTTTATCTTATGTGGATTTCCAAGAACGAACTTTGTTCCAATGGAACCTCATTCCGCAACTCCAGAACTCTGAGCGCCTTTTTCCAAAACTTCATTAATTCTGAAAGTTAATTGACAAAAATAGGTTTGATGTTTGATCAACGATCTCAATCAAATCTAAATTTGAATGAATTTATGAATCAAATAATTTGGTGGTTGAATCTTGAAATCGATGAAATTGATTTGGATCTGTTAGGGATTTTTCCCAATCAAAATAGTTAACAAACTGAAAAATCGAATAAGCACACAAGAAAGCACAAAGAAAAACACCATATTGTTCACCTAGTTTAGCAAAAATGCCTAATTTGGGGGACTCAGAGAACAGCCCACTACTAAGTGCATAAAAGATGTCCAAAAGAGAGTACAATATTCCAACAAATCCAAATCAAAACATGATTTGATCCATGATCCAATAGGATCTCCAAAATCGCCAATCCTAGTCAACACAAAACCGCCGAAAACCACAACCTAACCACTATACAGGTTACTAGCCATTCTCATAGGCCAAAGAGTTATTGTAGCACCACAAATTTCACAAGTTTTCAGTAAAAGACTAAGATCTCATGAGAGATCTAAGGAATAATCAGGACGAAGACGAAAGAAGAAAATACTTAGAGAGAAAATACAATAGACTCTCAGAAAACCAAAAGCCAAGAATTACTCAAATCATTGCCTTCCATAAAATTTCAGAACCAAGTGTTTAATCTCAGCCGTTCATCTAAACCAATGGTCCATATTCTTTTTAAACTAACACAACTCGAGTGAAGGTCCATCCACCAGTTAGGGGTTGCCATGTGGCCTTCCACATCCAATTGGATTAAAATTTTAACAAAGACCATTTTATCCTTCCATAAGTTGTGTTTTTGAGATCTCTATAGAATAATTATGATTCAACACACTTTTGGACATTCATATGATATGATATATATAGTGGAAAGTGTTTGGGATGGAAAGGGGGTTCAAAATCAAAATTTTGAAGCAAAACAGGATTGCTGAGCGAGTGGCAGCTGAGCAGTCGTCAGTATTTTCATCGTAACTTTTTCTTCTGATATCAGATTGAGGTGATTCAAGGTGCATTGAGAAGATAACTCAAAGGGCTGCAATTCTTCTAGTTAGCATTTTCCAAATTTGAAATTTTTCTATGGGAGAAATGTTTTGAAAGTTGCGACTAAGAATTTGGAGCATAACGTGTACGACTCTTTGACACCCTATAGATTTCTAATTGTATTTCCTTAGTCATATGTGATCTTTTTGGACATCTTGGACTCTTTCAAGACCTATAATATCAATTCTTAACTATTTTTATTTTGATTATAACTCAATAAACTCCTAATACAATTCAACTAGGATTTGATTTGACTTAGAAAATTGTCAATTACAACTTGGACCTACCAAACTTGTTAATTACAATATCATCTATAGAATTCAAGAAACCAAATATTCTGCAAATGGTTCTAATTTCTATAGATTTGGCACTTAGGAAGGAAAAGGAAAACAATCGAAAAGAAGTAATCAACGCATTAAATTTTGAGTCAATATACGTCTATGTATTAATCTTTCGAACTCATTCAAACAACTTTGTTAGGTCGTTTAGGTTGTCTAGTCAAGAAAAATACTCAATGGTGGGCATGGTCCTCTCTACCCCAAAGCATGTTAAGAAATGAAGATGTGAAAGGTGAAGACTGTTGACTGAGATTTGAAATTGTTACGTGTTTGCACACTTAGTCAATCCACCGGAGCCCACAGCCAACTCATGTCGAACCACGTGGCACTGAAGTCGAGGTGCCCACAAAACGAGATCCAGAGAAACCTAGGCCCATATATATCGAGACCCATCTATCATTGCCTCTTGAAGAGCTTTCGAAGCCTATATGCCAAGGCCCTTTGAAGGTGGACGAGGCCCTGTTAGCCAAAGCTCTGTAGCTGAGGTAGCAGCCTCCGAATCATAAAGCAGCATCTTCCATAGACGCTTCTCCCAAGAGATCTTCTGCACAAAGATCTTACTTGAATGATTGATAGGACATTTGTCATGAGTATAATGTTAAGTCTTGTCACTAGTAGAGGCGGCTCTGCCAATCAATAAATGTATAGCAGGCTAGGTGCGCCTGATGCCTACAATTTGACATGTAAATTAACCGGATGAGGCCACGTGTACCCCAAACCAAAGGTCACGATCTAACTTGTGACACTATAATTACTCCCCCATGTACCCCATACAAATGCTAATGCAAGAATCAATACAAGAAACCATACTTTACTCAACTCTCTCTTTCTTATTATCTTGCAAAACAAACGAGTTCATACATATTTGGACACATGTTTGCAAATATCGATTGGTAATTATTGTACAATCGATCAACGAACATCCTACCGGATTCCAAACGTTCTCGTCCCGCGATGTTGAGCTACTCTCATGCCCTCGATCCGTCCATTTTAGATCGTCCACGTGTCTTAGCGTGTTGCACTTTCGCTCACGTGTGCGCGGGTGGGTCCGGCATCTGTTGGCAACATTTTGTGGGGTCAACAGATTGACGCCGTCTGTGGGAATCCATACAATAACCACAAACAACCTTATGGTGAAAGCTTGTAGAAGAGGAACATTTAGGCATCCCCCTTGAAAAAAGGATTTGTTCTTGAAAAGAATAAGAGGAAGCCCCACAACTTAGCAAAAATTTGAAGGTCAAACAAAGAAAATGAGTCAAACGAAGACACACCCCCCAGGAGGGTAAGAGAAAACGTAGGTGTGCCCCTTCCAGCAGCTCGGCACTGACTCTACCACCACCATAGATGAGGTGGAATACGAGTGATAGTCGGCTATCAAGAGAAATGGCCGTCATGGCAGCCAACATGAGGGACATTGCTAGCCAGAACATGGCTATGAGGGAACTCATGGCCCAAATGTAAGGCCAGGGAGGCTTCCCCATTCCTCCATACGCCCCCCAAGGGCACTACCAGCAAGAAGATGAAGTTCAACGTCAGAGGGTTGCCTCGCCGGACTATAGCCGAGGTAGAAGTCCATTTGAAAGGGAAGTGAAAGTTGATGTTTCTTCCAACTACACTTCAGAGCGACCCACCGAGGTCCCTTTAAACCATGATAACTTCCCACCTCCATATGAGCAAGAGCGAAGACATAGGAGGTCAGGTAGTGTATTTGACAGAATCAGCCCTGCAAAACTGAGGCCTAGGCAACAACAACCTCGCGAGCATTGGACAAGGCCACAGGTCCCACCTCCAATGCCTTAACAGCCGGAAGAAAGGTATGAAAATGCCCCCCATGCTGCACCGCCTAGAAATAGGCGTCAAAGGAGGCTAGGAACCGTCTCAAAACCTTTCACCAGCCACCAAGGTATGAGGTCGAAGAAAACAATTCAGATGAGCATCAGAGGTCCTGTGACTTGGACGATGATGATGAAAATCTGCTATTCTCGAGGGAACTAAGAAGTGCCCAGGTCCCGAACCACTATGTTATGCCTAAGATACCAAAGTATGACAGAAGAGGCGACCCTGAGAAGCACCTGAACGCTTGCAAAACTCACATGAGCCTAAGGGGTGCCACCCCAGCTGTGAAATGTAGAGCTTTCCACTTAAAACTTAGGGGCAGCTAAAATTTGGTAGAGTAGGTTACCCCCTGAGAGCATAAGAAGCTGGCTCGAATCCAAGACCACTTTCTTGAAGAGGTTTGCTGTGAGCAAAGAAGGAGAGGCTCTCATCCAACATATCCAAGATATGAGATAGGCACATGGGGAGTCCTTGAAGTGCTTCCTATCACGCTTCACTGATGAGATGACGTACTGTGTGCAAGTCACCGACCGTGAGGCATTATCTGCACTGAGAGGAGGCCTAAACATGATCGCCCTATTTTGGAGGGACGTGCAAAATCAAGACCTCACCACCTATGACGCCCTACTCGAGATGATGAGACGGGAGATCATCAATGAAGAATTGATTGAGTATAGGAATAGGGCAAGTAGATGCCTCCCACCTCCGCAAAGACAGCGTACTAGAGGGTCGACCTCCCACTTGATGGATTACCAAATGAACCAAGCCGATAATGAGAGTTCCTTAGGGATAGAAATGAATCGCCCCAGGCGAACAGGCCCCCACTTAGGTACGAAAACCAACCTGGGCGTGAAGAGGTCGCTCCCTATCAAAGGGATGTTTCCTTATGACGAAGGGAACACGATGCAGAGAGGCCCAGGGAAGGCGTAGACACCGAAGAAATAAAAAAACTCAGGATGAGGCCCCTATCCACAAGGTGGATACCATATTTGGAGGCCTATATGTGGGTGGTGAAACGCAGAATGCTAAAAAGAATTACACCCGTGAGGCTAAGCACCCCCCACTTACTAGCTATATTGTGGACCACAGCTCCCGGAGGAATCAAGTTCCACCTATTATCTTCACCCAGGAGGATGCTGAAGGAATTCACTACCCCCACTGTGATGCACTTGTGGTGAGAGCGGCCATAGCTTGGAATGGACTCAAACAAATGCCAGTTGACAACGGTAGCTCTGTCAACATTCTATTCGGGTCCACCTTCAACAAGATGATACTGGACCATGAGTTGACGTCCACTACCACTCCCTTGTACGGATTTACCGGAGATAGCATCACTCTGAGAGGAAAGATCACCCTTGCAGTGGAGATGGGAGAGTCTTCCCAAACTATAATGAACTTCATAGAGTTCCTCATTGTTGACAGTGGATCGGCTTACCACGGAGTATTAGGTAGGCCAGCTCTAAAGGAATTGGGAACCGTCACCTTCATCCACCACCTATACATGAAATTTTCAACGAAAAACGGGGTGGCAACGGTGAGAGGCTACCAAAGAGGCTCGAGAGAGTGCTATCTAAGCTCCATCAGAAAGGTAGAGCCCCAGGACGTCCATATGATTATCGCCAACATAGGCATGGCTGATATCCCAGGTGATGCTCCCTCTGAACCTAAAGATGTGGAAATGATCGACATACCATCCATTTCGGAAGTATTGGTCATCGATGAGATTAACCTCCGTATAATTGAACAGGAACCTCAAGCATCCCCAATTGAGGAACTTGAAAGCTTCTCGTTGGACCCCCGAGATCTATCCAAATTATTGAAAGTGGACAAAGGGTTGTCCAACAGTTTGAAAAAAAAAGATCAAGGATTTCCTAAATAGGAACCTTGATGTCCTTGCTTGGAGGCATGAGGACATGGTAGACATAGACCCCAAGGTCAGTTGCGACCACTTGAAAATTGATCCTAAAATTGCCCTATACAGACAAAAAAGAAGATCCCTCAAACTTGAGAGGTATGAGGTCCTGAAGGAAGAAATTCAGAAGCTCATCCAAAATGGCTTCATCAGGGAGGCCACCTATCCGAGGTGGGTCTCCAACCCGATTTTAGTGAAGAAACACAACGAAAAATAAAGGGTATGCATTGATTTCACTAACCTCAACAAAGCTTGCCCGAAGGATAATTTTCCACTACCAAGGACTGACCAACTGGTAGACTCCACGGCTGGGCATGAGTAGTTGAGCTTCATGGACGCATACTTCGACTACAACCAAATTCCCATACACCCGGCCAATGAGGAACACACCTCTTTTATCACAGACAGAGGCCTTTATTGCTATAAGATGATGCCCTTCGGGTTGAAAAATGCCAGGGCCACATATCAAAGGCTCATCAATAAAATATTTGTGAATCTCATCGGCAAGACAATAAGGGTCTACGTAGACGACATGCTTGTGAAAAGTTTGAAAGTTGGGGACCACGTGACGCACCTCAACAACACCTTCCAAATTTTGAGAAGGTATAGGATAAGGCTCAACCTTCTCAAGTGTGATTTCGGAGTTGCCTCTAGAAAATTCTTATGATACATGGTCAACCAACGCAGAATTGAAGCCAACCCTAAGAAGATTGAGGCCCTATGCAAGATGAGGTCCCCCAAAAGCCAAAGGAGGTACAAAGCTTGGCTGGGCGAGTGGCCGCACTTAGTCGCTTCGTCTCCAAAGTTACAGACAAATGCCTCCCATTTTTCAAAGTGTTGAAAGCTGGGAAGAAGTTCCAATAAGCCGAGGAATGTGAAGAGGCCTTCGAGGGCCTGAAAAGGCACCTAGGGCAAACCCCCCTCCTCTCGAAATTGAAGCCCGACGAGATTCTTCAGTTGTATTTGGCTGTCTCCAATGAGGCCACCAGTGCGGTTCTAATCCGAGAAGAATGGACCATCCAACTCCCCGTATACTATACAAGTAAAGCACTCCTATCGTTGAAAACCCGTTACCCCAATATGAAGAAGCTTGCTTTGGCCTTGATCATGACTTCCAGGAAATTGAGGCCTTATTTCCAAGCCCACACCATACATGTGATAACAAACTTTCCCCTGAGGCAGGTACTTCAAAAGCTCAATGCTTCAGGAAGATTATTGAAATGGGCGGTACCTCATGTTTAAGGCTAGGACGGCCATCAAAGGCCAAGCTTTGGCTGATTTTGTGACAAAATTTGCCAATTTACCTGAGGTGGATGAAATCATGGAAAATGCCGAGCCCCTACATGAAACTTATTCGTGGATGGATCGACTGGGGACACCGACTTAGGTGCTGGAGTTGTCCTCATCAGCCCGGAAGGTCACAAGCTGAACTCAGCTGTGAGGTTCGGGTTCAAGGCCACCGACAATGTGGCAGAATATGAGGCGCTTCTTGCGGGCCTTAGATTAGCCAAAAAAAATACAAGTGAAGAGGCTACTTATCAGTAGTGACTCCCAGCTGGTCGTTAGCTAGGTGAACGACAACTTCACAGCCAGAGACAAAATCATGGCCTCCTACTTGAAAACGGTGATAAACCTCATCTCATTCTTTGAAAAGTTTGAGTTGATCCAGATTCCCGCATTAAAAATGCACATGCGGATGCACTCTCCAAACTTGCAAGTAGCAAGGACTCCAAACTATTCACAGTAGTCCCAATAGAGCACCTCCTCACACCATCAATCGAGGCCTCCAATGTGATATGGGTGGCCGAGACTCTTACCTGGATGCAGCCCATCGTAGCCTACCTAAAGGACTAGGTACTTCCCACTAATAAGCATGAAGCTTACAAGCTAAGGAGGAGGTCAACTTATTTCCTCTTCATTGATGATATACTCTACAAGAGGAGCTTCTCCTCTTCACTCCTTCGATGCGTGGGAGGAGAAGAGGCTACCTACTTCTTAAGGGAAGTTCACGAGGGAGTTTGCGACAACCACTCTGGAGGTCTATCTTTGGCGTAAAAAATACTGAGATAGGGGTACTATTGGCCTACCTTGAAAAAGGATGCCCTCCAATTTGTACGAAAGTGCGACAAATGCCAACAATTCTCTCCTATCCAAAGACAACCATCGCAAGATTTGACCACGGTCTCTACCCCTTGGCCCTTCTTGAAGTGGGTTGTAGAGGAGGCGCGAGCTTTGCAATTGTGGCCATTGATTACTTCACGAAGTGGGTTGAGGCTGAACCACTGGCAAAAATCACAGAAGCAAACACTTCCAAATTCTTGTGGAAGAACATTATATGCCGGATCGAGATTCCCTACTCAATCGTCTCAGACAACGACAACAACAAGGTCAGAAGTTTGTGTGAAGAACTTGGCATCAAGAAGCACTTCTCCACACCTCACCACCCACAAGCTAATGGTCAAGTTGAGGCTGTGAACAATATCATAAAACACGTCCTAAAAATGAAGCTTGATGTGTCAAAAGGGGCCTGGGTGGATGAGCTGCCACAAGTGCTTTGGGCAATCCGAAACACTACGAGGACTCCCATAGGGAAAACAGCTTTCCTCATGGCATTGGGAACTGAGGCGATGACCCCATCGAGGTCGGACTTCCTTTATTGAAATAACAAACAACGAGCTTCGGAGGTGCGACCTCGACTTCATTGAGTGAAGAAAAAATGACGCCTAGCTGAAGCTCGCCACATATCAAAGAAAGATGAAGAAGTACTTCAACTCAAAGGTGAAGAAGAGGTCATTTTGAATCAACGACCTGGTCCTTAGAAGAGTCTTCCTCTTCTCCAAGGAACCAAGCACTAGTACCTTGGATCCGAATTGGGAAGGCCTGTATAGAATCAAGAAAGAGATTCAACTTGGGACATACTGGATTGAAGACATGGACGACAAGGCACAACCCCGTCCATGGAACATTGAGTACCTCCGAATCTATTATCAATGAATGTACTACCTCGCTGGACGATCGTTCCCAACTCATGTAACATTTCCATGATTCAATAAAATTGTCCATAATTGAATTCAAGTGTCGCACTATGTCGTCACATCGGAGGAGAGGTCAGCATCCCATATCCGGGCCACCTCGCTTGAACTCTGAGGCGTACATCACTTGCCTCCCAGTGGTGAGGCTGAACACCACTGAGAGAAGCCTCAACATGGATGAACCATCTACCATGTTGGCAAGCGTCGTCACCACAAACGAGAGGTCAGCGCCATCTTTAGGCCACCTTGCTTAAACTCCGAGGCGCACATCACTTGCCTCCCTATGGCGAGGGTAAACGCCACTGGGAGAAGCCTCAACATGGATGAACCATCCACCATGTTGGGAAGCGTTGTCACCTCGGATGAGAGGTCAGTGCCATCTCTGAGCCACCTCGCTTAAACTCCGAGACGCACGCCACTTAACTCCCTTTGGCGAGGCTGAACGCCACTGGGAGAAGTCTCAACATGGTTGAACCATCCGCCATATTGGGAAGCGTCATTACCTCGAAGGAGAGGTCAACATCCCATATCTTTGCCACCTCGCTTGAACTCTGAGGCTCAATCAACTTGCCTCCCTTTGGCAAGGCTAAAAGTTAAGGGGAGAAGCCTCAACATAGATAAACCATCCACCATGGGGAAGCGTCGTCACCTCGGACGAGAGGTCAGCGCCATCTGGGCCACCTCACTTGAACTCCGAGGCGCACGCCACTTGCCTCCCTTTGGCGAGGTTGAAGGCCATTAGGAGAAGCCTCAACATGTATGACCCATCCACTATGTTGGGAAGCGTCGTCACCTCGGACGAGAGGTCAGCTCCATCTTTGGGCCACCTCGCTTGAACTTCGAGGCGCACGCCACTTGCCTTCTTTTGGCGAGGCTGAATGCCATCGGGAGAAGTCTCAACATGGATGAACCATCTACTATGTTGGGAAGTGTCGTCACCTCAAACGAGAGGTTAGCGACATCTCTTGGCCACCTCGCTTAAACTTCGAGATGCACGTCACTTGCCTCCCTTTGGCGAGATTGAATGCCACTGGGAGAAGCCTTAACATGGACGAACCATCCACCATATTGGAAGCATCGTCACCTCGGACGAGAGGTCAGCGCCATCTCTGGGCAACCCCGCTTGAACTCCGAGGCACACGCCACTTATCTCCCTTTGGCGAGGCTGAACGCTACTGGGAGAAGCTTCAACATGGATGAACCATCCACCATGTTGGGAAGCGTCGTCACCTCAGACGAGAGGTCAGCGCCATCTCTGGGCCACCTCGCTTGAACTTCGAGGCGCACGCCACTTGCTTTCCTTTGGCAAGGCTGAACGCCATTGGGAGAAGCCTCAATATGGATGAACCATCCACCATGTTGGGAAGTGTCGTCACCTCAGACGAGAGGTCAGAGCCATCTCTGGGCCACCTCATTTGAACTCCGAGGCGCACGCCACTTGTCCCCCTTTGGCAAGACTGAACGCCACTGGGAGAAGCCTCAACATGGATGAATCATCCACCATGTTGGGAAGCGTCGTCACCTCGGACGAGAGGTCAGCACCATCTCTGGGTCACCTCGCTTGAACTCCAAGGCGTACGCCACTTGACTCCTTTTGGCAAGACTGAACGCCACTGGGAAAAGCCTCAACATGGATGAATCATCCACCATGTTGGGAAGCATCGTTACCTCAGAGGAGAGGTCAACATCCCATCTCTTTGCCACCTCGCTTGAACTCCAAGGCTCACACAACTTGCCTCCCTTTGGGGAGACTGAAAGTCAAGGGGGGAAGCCTGAACGAGGATCGAACTTCTTTACCCATTGATTCACAAGTCTCAACCACTACGGGCTTCACGAAACTACCTTTTCAATCAGACATAGCAATGTTCTCATTTTAGCTGAAAGACCTCTAGTCTTAAGATCTATTCAGGTCACAGTTATTAAGTTTAAGTACAATTTACTTGCTTAAGTGATTGGAGTTGGGGTATCAAGTCAAGGTTATTTATTTCTTCAATCAATCTTAAGTTTAATTACTTAACGAGGCCAATGCACTTGGAAGAAGAACAACATTGAATGAAAAAGATTATATTGATTTTCAATCAGTTACAAAAGGAGGGCCTGAGGCCAGTACATCAAAATTAACTGAAAAGTAAACTATCTTAAGCCTCGGATGATGGCAGAGGTGCCTTGGCAGCTTGAGCATCATAACTCCATTTTTCTGCATCCGTTGCTTCATTCCCAACTACTTCATCAGCTGGGGTCTGTGACACTTCATCCACAAACTCCGACCTAAGTTGTGACAGGTCTTGATTTGGGAAGAGTTCCTCAGCCCTCTCTATCATTTCAGCATAAGCATAATTCCTCCAGTAGATGCTGAAGCTCTTGTACTCCTCAGTGTTGTGGAAGTTGGCAGTGTAGTCTTTGACTGCCTCCTTCCTCGCCACATTGGCCTCCTCTTTTATCTTAGCCAATTCATCCACATATCACTTTATTTGGCCCTCCAAGAATTTGTAGGTGTCTTGAGCCCCAGCGAGCTACAGATTGGCCTTCTCCAAGGCCTCAGCAGTCACCTTTTGGTGGTTATTGGAGACCTCCACTTTCTTAGTAAGGGAAGCCACCTCGCATTGGGACTCATAGACCTTCTCTTCAAGGCCTCAATCTAGGCCAAAGTAGACTCTAGCTTGGCCACATCTTCTATTTTTTGGGCCCTCACTTCCTCTGCCTTGGCCCTGGCCTTCTTCAGCTCCTCTACGAGGGAAGTCACCTTCTTCTCCGATGATTGGGTCCTCGTCTGAAAATTAGTAAGGGCCTCCCTGCATTCCAATGCGAGGCCAAAAGTTCTCACACTTTGGCTCATAAAAGCCCTTGTCAAGTCCACCACGTCGCAGGAAGAGGCGTGCAACAGCCACCGGTCCGTCCAAAATTTATGGAAGCTCTCCGTAGCCTTCACCAACGCCGGGGCCAGGACCTCCTCCCTCCCAGCAAAGAAGTTTGACGATTCTCCTTGCACTCTTGCAGGCCTCTGCTTGGCAGCTTCATCCTCTGCCTTCTCAGCAGCCTTCCTCGCAGCAGCCTCCTCAGCCTCAGCATGCCACACCATTTCAATTTTCACCACTTTTAAGGTGGCCTCCAGGAACTTCGGTTGAGGGGCTTCTTTTCCTTCGTGGGACACAGAGATCCCGAACTTCCCAGATAAGCTGGTGACGTGCCCCAACTTCCTCTTCTTCTGCTCCTCGGGGACCTTGTCCTTTCTCTGAGGCTCTTTGGCCTTCTCCGGCCACTGAGGGGTCCCCTCTTCAACAGCCCTGGAACTGCTATCTTTGGAGAGTCGCTCCACCCTCCCCCAAACCTCCTTTGCACCACTTGACCCTAGGTTCAGGGGCCTCGTTGTCACATTGGATGTGGCCCTAAGGATAGAGGTCATGTCCGGGGCTGGGTACACCCTCCTCTTGCACTTGTCTGCAAAGTAGGTCAGTATATCAACATCGAAACAAAAAGCAAGAAATACACAAGTATACAAGCCTTTTACCTTTGGAGGCCATCAATTCAAAGTCAATGAAGTAGCGGCTTTGGTCGATGAGGTGGTCGAAGTGCCGAAATTTCAGAGGTCTCTTGTAAATGTCCTCTATCACTTCAAACTCCTCATTGCTCAGCTCGAACCTCGTACTACTATCTACACAGCAAGCCTCAACAGTTAGAAAAATAAAATTTTGAATACAGAACGTAAACTACTTAGGTTGGGAGACTTACGAGCTTCGTAGTACTGGGTCGGTACTGTGCAAGCCAAGACCGTGTCTCCCTCCACTACATGCCCCCTGCTCCTCACTCAGAACCACGATTCCTTCCACCCCTTGATGGAAGAAGGCAGCCCCACCACAAATGGTCCGTGAGCCCCCCAAGGAGTTAAGTAATACCACCCTCTTGACTCCTTACTTATCACCCTAGGCTGGAACAAGGTCATGAAGACATGGAGAAGCATATCTTCCCCAAGTGACACTTCCTTCCATAGAAAGTACGAGCCAACCAACTGGCTTCACCCATTTAGCAGAACCTGGGTCGGCAACAACATAAATTCCTAAGCACTGCCTTAAGGAAGGAGTGCAGAGAAAGACGCATACTTGCCTTAAACAGGTATTCACTAATCGCCACGCATCCGGGCCTTGGATAGCAGGCGCGCTCATGAGCCTCGAGCACCAACATTTCGACATAATGAGGTACACAGTACCTCTCCCTAATCTCTCCCAGTCTCTTCAAGGTCATATTTGAAGGTACTCTGGATGCCCCCCACTCTTCACTGTAATCTACTGGCTCTTTGGTCATAGCATATTGCTCGACCTTGAGGTCCCCTCGTCGAATGACGCAACAGTTACTAATTCCCTACCCGAGGTGGACTCCATATCAGAAAAGGATGAACTCAATGCAAGGAATTTTCTCTGAAAATACCTATGGAAAATGACTACGCGGACGAAGTAACGTCGAAAAACAAGAAAATCAACTGTTTGGACGCCAGAAAACTTGAGCTTTTTAAAAAGAAATCAGATTGCAAAGGTTGAAAATCCAGAATAATGGGGGTCTCTCGCCTTTTATAAAGGGCCAGGATGAGCCCCAGCCGTCTGATCAAAGCCCATTGAATCTGAACCATTCATTCTAAACCAAATTCGAGGCGTAGAATTTAAACGATTTTTCAAACCTACACTTCAGATTCAAGCGTGTCCTCCAGGCACCTCCCCAAATACGTCTGCTTCTAGAATCTCCAGCTGTGATCATAATTACAACTTTAATTCGACGGTAGCAGACACCTTGGAAGTTGAACGATCCAGCCACCTTTTCTCGAAAATATGCGTAAAACATCAAATAATTGACACAACTGTCGAGGAACAATCATTACTAATGAGCATCAGAATTCAGCCTCCAACCTCCACAAGCCTCGCAGGTTCGGTTCTCAACCACCTCGACTTCCTCATCACAATTCAGCCATCAAGCCTCGTAGGTTTGATTTTCAACCACCTCTGCTTCCTCATCACAATGCAGCCATCAAGCCTCGCAAGTTCGGCTGTCAACCACATCGACTTCCTCATCAGAATTCAGCCTCCACAAGCCTCGCAGGTTCGGGTTCTCAACCACCTCGGCTTCCTCATAATAATATAGCCTCCACAATCCTCGCAGGTTCGGTTCTCAAACTACCTCGGCTTCATCATTTTTTGTAACAATTTTCAACATTCTTCTACAACGGCACATTTCTAACTCCAACCATGATATAAATATCTATACTTGGACTTGAAGGGCTATTATTTGAGGTACAAAAATTTCAAAAATTTCTTTCGACCTAACTGGCTAGCCTTACTTCATCAAAGTCCTCGCATTACATAAATGACTATACTTGGACTTGAGAGACTATTGTTATGTGTTTGCACACTTGGGCAACCCACCAGGGCCCACAGCCAACTCATGCTGAACCACGTGACACTGAAGTCGAGGTAATTTGCATAGTCGAGGCCCACAGAAGCCTAGGCCCATATATACCGAGGCTCATCTATCATTGCCTCTTGAGGAGCTTCCGAAACCCATATGCCGAAGCCCTTTGAAGGTGGATGAGGCCCAGTTGGTCGAACCTCTATAGCCGAGATAGCAGCCTCTGAATCACAAAGTAGCATCTTCCATAAACGCTTCTCCCAAGAGATCCTCTGCACAAAGATTTTACTTGAATGATTGATAGGAGATTTGTCATGAGTGTAATGTTAAGTCTTGTTACTAGTAGAGGCGGCTCTGCCAATCAATAAATGTATAGCAAGCTAGGTGCGGCTGATGCCTACAATTTGACATGTAAATTAATCGGATGAGGCCACGTGTACCCCGAACCAAAGGTCACAATCTAACTTGTGAAACTATAAATACTCCCCCATGTACCCCATACAAAGGCTAATGCAAGAATCAATACAAGAAACCATACTTTACTCAACTCTCTCTTTCTTATTATCTTGCAATAGAAACGAGTTCATACATATTTGGACACACGTTTGCAAACATCGATTGGTAATTATTGTACAATCGATCAACGAACATTCCGCCAGATTCCGAACGTTCTTGTCCCGCGCCGTTGAGCTACTCCCACGCCCTCGATCCGTCTGTTTTAGACCGTCCACGTGTATTAGCGTGTTGGACTTTTGCTCACATGTGCGCGGGTGAGTCCGACATCTGTTGGCAACATTTTTTGGGGTCAACAGAAACCTATGGTCTCGGCAAACCTGGTTAATTCAATTAATTACATGTCTTATGTTTGTAACTCACATTATGTGCTTAATCAAATCAACTAAATACGAGTTAGCTTTTTCTTCTCTTTCTTTTTCTTCACGTAGAATTGTAATGATATGGGGAAAAAAACCACCTATTGGAAATGATAGAATATTTCACACCATGAAATAGGGCTGGACAAATCTCTCAAGTCGAACTGAACCGAACCTGACGGTTCTTGTCGAATTAAATACCCGAACGGGTATCTGAATTGAGAACCGACGGGTACGGTTCGGTTCTCGGTTCTAGACCAAGAACCGAAGAATCGAATAAGAACCGAATCTTTCTAATTTTTTTTATATTGAGTAAATCAAATTATTTTAATTTTAATTTTAATTTTTTCTTAACAAATTAACAATTTCTAAATCCAAATTTTTTGCCCAATAATTTGTTTTATTTCTAATTTTTGGCGTCATTACCCATTTTATTGTTTCATTTCTTAGCTCAACAAGATCCAATCTACTAAATAACTCTAAACACTTACACTAAAGTGCATAACATTGTCTCGACTCTCGCACTCACTCTCGCAGCCTCACTGACATTTCAAAACCTATTTAATAGTCAGCCGATGCTGTGACCTCCGATCGAAGTTGCGACCTCCGCCGACCGAAGTTTTGACCGTAGCAATCATTTGAATAAAGTAGTCTACTAGTCTATGGCATTCCAAAACCATTGAATGTATCATTAGTTTAAAAAAAAAAAAAAAGGTTGAACCCCAACCTTGAGGGCCCCACCGCCCCGCCCCTAGAGTTTTGTGAGGGAGGTAAATCGCAAGATGTACTCCAACAGGCCAGGGAACAAGAGCTGTCTGTACACTGTGCCTACAAGGAGTTCAATTCCATGTTTCAGGAATCGAACCCCCACACTTCGGCTACCAGCAAGGCGTGAAATAACCTTACTCCTATCCTTTGCACCACTAGGCTATGCCCCGGGGGCCATTGAATGTATCATTTGTTGTATTTATATAATGTTGTTATAAAAGTTAAAAAATTTAATTATAGTATAGAACTGAACCGAACGGAATCGAACCCGAACGGTTCCATAATTATATTTGGACCCGACGATTCTATTTACTAGATATCCGAAAATTTTGATTCGATTCGATTCGATTCTCTTTAGAACCGAATTGAACCGACCCACCCCACTCTTACCATGAAAGATAAATAATATTGTTGTATAGTATCTGAATTTTCAGTATGATTCCTCATTATATGTAATATTTGTTGAAATGTTGACTGTGCCTCACTAATTTGGTTGACTGCTGACCGGTTGACTTTTTGGTGCTTTGGCCTTACACGGCGCACAATACTGGGAGTTCGATCTGTGGTTTCTGGGCCATATGACCTTTTTCGGCCAATTTTCAGTGTGTTTTGTGTGTGGGTGTCGTTTAGGGTTTTCGTCTCTTTTTTTTTATTCTCTCTAGTCCATTCTTCATTGTTTCTGTAATTTTGAATATTTGTGAGATTGGAGTGTTGGATTTCTCTGGTAAACTATTCTGCGTGAGGCGAGAGAAATACTTGAAGAATACATTTGTAAAAACTGATCTTGACTTGATTTTAGTGATATGGAGCAATATCTATGTAATAGATGCTAAATGAGTGAGTAGTACTTAAAACACGTGAGCATCCAAACCTGTTGGTGGGTGAAAATTCCTTGTGTTCGATTTTTACATTATGCAATCTTTCACTTTCTGAAAATATTTTGTTAAAAGAATCGATTTGGGGACCAACAATATTCTAAATATATGTTGAATTTAAGTTGGACAGATGATGCTTGATGAGCTGTAGATGGTTATCTTGATTTTTCTGCATTAATCATTCATCCGAGAAATCTTTCACTGCCTTGTTAGAATTCTAAAATTCCACGTTGAACGTTTGATAGATTATAAACAGGAAGAAAGTGAATACTACAATGATGCAAGTGAATACCCTCATGCAATTTTGTATTAACGAATTCTCTAATATCTGGCAATTTTGTAAAATGATAAAAAAAAAAATGAAACTAAATTGTGCACACAAGTTGTGACATGCATTTTCTGTTTCTGTCATGTGTCTATTTTGGTACTCGGATCACTTTGGCGGGACATGAGATAGGCCAACAGCAGGAGAGTGAGGGATCTACAGAAGCAATCTGCTGTTGATCCTGGATTCTGCCCTCATGATCACAGCTTATGTTCAAGAAATTTGCGGCAGGATTCGTAAGTTGGATTGGACGACAATGGATGGTATCAAGACAAAAGGGGCAAAAAAAAAAAATAATAATAATAATCACTAGAATTGTCTATTCCTATATATCAAACACACTGGAAGTTTGTGCTCAGCTGAGGCAATTAAGTTTCACTGACCAATTATATTGGCAGGAATGTCCGACTCATTTACATGACCTTGCTCTCAACACTAACAAACAAAAACCGAAACGGTCCTTGATCTTGGTTTCAAAAATTGAAAGCCTGACCACCATTTCCGCTATGACTGGAATTATCCATAAGGCAACTGGATTCAAAACTGTGTATATTATCTGTCGATGTCAAGTAACCATCAGCCATTTGTACCAATTCCGGATGATCATCAGCATCATCCCACAAGTAGTCAACCTTTCTGCTAAAATCATTGCACAAGGGCACGCCAAGCTCAGGGCTGTCGTTTTCTAGAAGAAACCTTGTCTGTTCCAAAGTTTCAATCTTCATGTTCTCGTTTCCAAATTGCTCGTCACTCCTTCCTTCAGCCTGTTTCAGTTTCTGCAGCTGGTGATCATAGAATCTAGTGAACTGCTATGTATGTCGAAATATACAAGACACTTGAATTTCCGCTAAACATCATGGGCATGTTTGGTACTTGGTACTGGACAGGACAAGTCTTTTATATCTTTAATACTATCCAGTACCGTTCAATAACCTTACCAAACATGCCACGCTAGTATAATACCTGGATGAGCAGGGCTTGGTTCTCTTTCTTCATGGATTCGAACTGGGAAACCAATTTGTCATAATCGGCTTTAAGCACGTTATAATCCCGTTCAAGCTCCTTCGGCTTTGATCGAGCCCTTCTATTCTGGAACCATATCGCAACCTGCCGTGGCTGTAGCCCGAGCTTTTTAGCCAAGTGCTGCTTCATGCGTAGCTCTGGCCTCGACTCCACCTCGAAAGTGGTCTCCAGTGACTTAATCTGCTCATCACTAAATCTCTGTCTGCTGCTGTTTTTGCTCGCCTTGTTAATATTAGACATGAATTAAAAGCTCTTTCCCAAATTCTTTTAAGATGTTTGTTTTTGCTGCTTTAGTCGGTTGATTGCAGCTTTAAAGAAATGTATGGTACAGCAATTGAGGACGTGTGTGTTTCAAAATACCCGTGGGCCTTTGAGATGGCACTGATGTCCAAGATTCCGGGCTGGTTGATAAAAATGTTTTTCATGCTTTATCATGTCACTCGCCACATCATACGGTACAACACCTTTTTCTCAAGGTATTTTCGGGACGTTCGAGATTATACGAATTACTTTACTGAATCACCTCTCGAAACAAGGTAATCTCTGGATTTACTTCTAGAGTGTAACTTATCTACGTTCATTGTGTATGAATATGGTAAGTGAATTACATGTAATGCTCGGATCGAGTACCATGTAGACTTCGAGCATTTTTTAAATCTTCCATGTACATTAGTACTAATTTAAAAATCAATCATTTAAAAAGCGAGTACAATCTAATATTTCATCATATGAGGTGAGAATAATTTGCATTGATGACAGGGACAGAAATTAAATAATTGATAAGGTTGTGTGAACATTGAGAAGAAAATATCATTTGGTCACACAGATTGACGCGTTGTAATAAGTCATTTGTTAAACAATTTCTATCCAAAGACAATGCCAAGCTTTGCTGTCCGGTTCCATCCAATGTTGTCGAGACGCATATCTTGGGGGGGACACGTAAACCTATCTAACTGTACTTGAGCTTTTGTCCCTCTACTGTGTCAATTAAATTTTTGATAAAAATTTAAGTCAAAATTAATAATTAATTTTAATTACATATATTATGGGGCATGTAATATCGATTTTTATTAAAATCTATTAAAAATTAATTCTACATGGACTTTGCAAAAATGAGCTGGGAACGTGGCAGTTTACTTTTGGGGGGGGGGGGGGGGTTTTTTGGGGGGGGGTTGGTTGTTTTTTGTTTGGGGGGGGGGGGGGGGATTTATTTGCATTTTAGTCCCTCAATTCAACTTGAATAAGTGAAAAGGTTTCATATTCATCAATTTGGGGTAAGGTTCTAGAAGCAGCAACGGAGAGCTTCCCTTTCACCTTTCGCTTGGCTATTTTAGTTTTTAAAACGTTTGTTCTCAAGTGAGCCATTGCGCCTCTTTCGTTTACATTTACAATTTATTTTTTAAATCAAACTATTTTTTGCAGTTTGATTTGATCTTAAATCACGATTTTAGCAAAAAAATAAAATAAAAAAATTAAACAAATGAAAATAAATATATTTGTATAAAGTTTTAATAACACTTCAATTGAAAGTTTTTAAATATAAATGTTACCATGTAAATATATTTGTATCAATACAAGCTTAAATCAATAAAATTACACAAGGTTCAACTATAAAATTTAAGCTTCCATAATTCATTTTTTCATAAATATTCTAATAAATCATGATTTCATAATGAGCATATAGAAATAGACTTCAATTGAAAGTTTTTAAATATAAATGTTACCATGTAAATATATTTGTATCAATACAAGCTTAAATCAATAAAATTACACAAGGTTCAGCTATAAAATTTAAGCTTCCATAATTCATTTTTTCATAAATATTCTAATAAATCATGATTTCATAATGAGCATATAGAAATAGACTAACAATGAAATTTGTTGAAATATAATATGAACTAATAAATCATATATCTAAGATAAAATAAGTAAAATTTTATTAAATTGAATGAATGGTTCGATTTTGGTTTCAAGTGATTTTTAACTATTGAAACTTAAATTGAACTATTTTCTAAACGATTTGGTTAGGATTTGAATCGAAATATTGTCAGATTCAACAATTTTAAAATCGTGATTCAATTAAATTTGACAGATTAGCCGTATTTTTGTTTACTCTCACGTGGCGACGATTGGTGGTTTCGGGGGACAGGTGTGATGTCTTCGGGATGGGTGGAGAAGATTATTACATTTTTCTTTGTTCTTTGTATATTTTAACTAATAATATTAAAATGACAATTCTGTCGTTATAAATTTTAAAATTTGCTGATCAAGTGGGTTTCCAAAGGTTAAAGACCCAGTGGCCCAGGAGAAAAAGCTGGAGACTAAAGTGCCAATGACATCAAAGGTTGGGGGACTTTGTCGTATTTTACCCATATGAATGGAAAGCTTACAAGAGGACCTTGACTCCCTGTTTTTAGTTCTTATTGATTAGATCGAACAATAGTCAAAGTCTTTAGGACTTTTAGGTCAAAAATGCACTTTAGTCTTTTCATAATTCTTAATTAATCATTTTACATTTCTGAAAGTCACTTTTCTCTTTCAGGAGGAAGTTAGGTGGCGGAGTGGGTAATTTTGAAGTTAGCAGTTTCTTTCATCTGTATGACCCGATCTCACAAGTTTTAACTGCTCATATCTTGTGGCATGTGAGCTCATTATTGTATAACTAAAACCACTTAATGGCTTATTTTGTTTGTTGATGTTGTCTGTTTTGTCACATCAACTCAACATGCTATCTCTAAACAAGATAAATGTACAATTCGATGATCATGAAATCTAAAAGATCAGGCTATAGCTCTCTTCCAATTACTTATAAACAATACACGTTCTATTATTTAGGCTGTATGGGGTTTCCTTGGTGGCCAGAACATGGTTGTTTGCTCACCAAGAAATTTGACTGCTTTTCAGTTTTACTCGAAAAAGTTGAGTGAAACCTGAATTTCATGAGTTTGTTTTATCCTAATATCATGTTTGAAAAATATTGCATTGCACGAAATTTCACAATATCATTTACAAGATCTTAACTTTTTTTCTTATTTAATATTATTTTCTTTCATGTTCCAAACATGCACTAAAGAAATAAAGATTATAAAATCAACTTCTTTCTAATTGGACTTCCTTGAAAAACATAAGGAATTGGAAATACATTAACGTTTGGCTGAAATGATCCTTAACATTTTCCATCGGGACAAAATTAGTCCCTAACATTTCTTTATTTGCGCTAAACGTCCCTAAACTATGTGTTTTGGTGTGCAATTCGTCATTTTTATGAAGAAGAAGATCAATATTCCCTTAATCTTTATTAAAAACTTGCAATGAATTTCTAACATTTGAAAAAAATAAAATACAAATGGGTCCTGAACTTATATATTTAATAATATTTTAATTTACATCACTAAATATATCATTCCAGCCACGGCAATTAAATTTTCCAGAAGAAAGAAAATGTTAAATTATCTTTCTAATGTATGTTATCGCTTTGTGATGTGAAAAAAATTATTAAAATTTAAGATACATAAATAATATAATCACATATTAATAAATCAATGAATTTCATTTAACATAAAAATTATTTTAAGATTATATGTTCTTTATTTTCTTTATTGAATTATAATAAAATGGTATATTAAAATATGAAGAATAGAGTTGAAGCTCTAATATTAGTATTTAATAAACGAATAGCTCTGAGGATCAAGTTTGTAACACAAAGTTGTTTTTCTTCACTTTGTTATAACCATAAAATAAAAGTTTAATTTAAATAATGTAATTACTTAATAATAAAATATAATATTTAACTTGTTAATCAATAAATTATGGGCTCAAATTTAAATTATTTCATAGGAGTTCGTAAAATATACAAAACAATTTACATATATTTATTAAGTTGGTCAAGAAAGTCTTCATTGAAAACGTTATGCCATTGCCTGAGGCATCACCTCGTTTGAGGCGTGATGCCCCTCGAGGTGACAGTGACGGTGACGCATTCACACCCTCGTCCGAGGCGGGTGACGCTGTCCACGGTGCCTATATGTTCCGAGGCGTATCTTCCAAAGGTGATGTGGTCAAGGCGTTTCGCTGCGGAGACGAGGAGAAACATCTCTCCGTCGTTAGTTCCTCAAACAAATTTTTTAGACAAGATTGTTTCTGTAATTTTAGGAATGATTGATGTGATGTCTCTGTCATTTGCCAATCCAAGATCAGAGGGATTGATTGCTCCGCCTACATAGGAAGTGACCCTTTGCCTATGAATATCAAGAACTCAGCTGAGAAAGGTAAGCGATTATGTCCATGCTATTTCACAACTAAGGAATATTATCTCCTTCTCCCCCTCAAATTTGTGCATTTCGACACCGTCACCACCACCGTCGACTGACTTGATCGTCGGAGTGTATGTGACCATCATCACCACCTTCGGTACCGGCCATATACGCCTAACCGTTTGTTGTTACACGCAGAGAGGAATACGTGGAGTATTTTTCCTTTGGCCACATAGAAAGTCTAATTCGCGAGGTCAATAAAAAACAAAAAATAACTCGTTCTTACAGCCCATTTTCACTTTTTGTAAAGGATAGGGATCCAACTACAAGTTTCCGCAATTAAAATTAGCGGCATACTTTTTTCAAAGGAAGGACCAATTGCGCAGAAAAATACATTGATGAGGATGTCTGCACAAATAAACAAGAATTGAGGACCATTTACGTCAAATTCCAATATATTAACTAGTCGACTCTAGTCTCCACCTCGTGCTTAGCCCAAACAAAATCAAGGGCAATTTACAAAAATAACCTTCAAATTATAGATCTTTTGAAAAATCATATGAAAAGTTTTTTGGAAGTAAAAAATATTGTCTAAAATTTAAAAGTGAAACAATGCCACTTTTAAAAGTTTAGTGTCACTTTTATATTAAAAAATGACATACAATTTCACTTTTATTAAAAATTTATGTTTGTCATAAAAAAAAAAAAAGTGATAGAAATTTCAAGAAGGCAACTGAAAAAAGTGAAACATTAGAAAAAGTGACAAAATTCAAAGAAGTGACAGAAATTTAAAAAAAGAGATGAATTTAAAAAAGTGGCATAAATTAAAAAAAGTTACACAGATTCAAAAAAAGTGACACTATTTTATATTTTTCTTGAGCAAACACCCTGCATGAATCAATCTAAATGATTCTAGATTGATTCAAAGTTTTCATTTTCATATGTTTTAATATAAAACAAGGCTTGAATTCGTATCTTTAAATTTAAAGAGATGAATTTAAAAAAGTGGCATAAATTAAAAAAAGTTACACAAATTCAAAAAAAGTGACACTATTTTATATTTTTCTTGAGCAAACACCCTGCATGAATCAATCTAAATGATTCTAGATTGATTCAAAGTTTTCATTTTCATATGTTTTAATATAAAACAAGGCTTGAATTCGTATCTTTAAATTTAAAAAAAAAAAAAAAGAAAAAGAAAAAGAAGAAGGAAGAAGCACACATATGCATCTAGTTAATTACTCCAATGAGATAATGTGACTTTTTTTGTTTTTTTACCACATTCTCCTCGAACAAAACACAATGCATGCATCAATCTAATTGATTCAAAACTATCTTTTATTTATTAGCATAAAACAAGGCTTGAATTTGTATGTTCAAATTTTTAAAAATGCATACGTATGCATCTAATTAATTACTCAAATGAGACGGTGTAACTTTTTTCATACGTTATCCTTTCGTCAAATGCCTTGTATGCATCAGTTTAATTGATTCAAAGCTAATTTTTCATATGTATTGATACAATCAATTTCTTCTCAAGTTCAACAATGCTATTTTCAAACATGTTCCGATCATAATAGCAAATTCATCAAAAAGAAATTTCATAAATGTCAATTATTTACAATATAAGATTCAAACTAAACCTAATCACATTACCAACAGGCTCTTTACTCCTCATTTAGGGGAAATAATAAGTGGTAGATTCTTATTGAGTCTTGCAGCAAGGTTCTTGGTAAAATCTTGTTCAGAACTTCGCATAAACAAATCGATGATCAACCCAATGTTTGGTTGCTTCATATTTTGAAACCGTGAACTGATCTTGGTGAAGGATCTTACCCTCAAAGTAATCATTTATTGCTTCCACCAAGTCCATCCTTATCATATTCCAACATATTTGATAGAAATGTAGAAACTATCGGATCGAGTAATGCTATCTTTATCTAAGACTCCTCCATAGACTTCATCAGGCAGAGCATTGATATTGGGTGAGAGGGTTTCACTTAGGGAGTTTTTTGAAATCGGTACTAATTTGGGTTTTGGTAGTTTTAGAACGTATTAAAAACGTGGTTAAATGATTTAATTAGTTAATAGGGTATTAATCAAATCAATTAACTTTTTAGAGTATTGGGCCTAATTTGCCCTCGATCGAAAGCATATACATAGGTTGTAACGTGGGCCATATTGTGGAGTTGGGTTGGACATTCTGATCTGAACAATCCAATTCATTTTTACACTTCTAATTCTATTATTCTAAAGTCTTAAAATTTGTCTCAAATATTCGCTAGTGCCCGACACGAATATACGAACAACAACGTTGACAGAAGTACAATGAGACCAACATTGGAGTTCTGGACTAAGATTAACATTGAATATACCTCGAGGTTCACAAAACTAGCTAATAAGTTATATAATTTCAATAATTCAGAAATTGAAACGAATTTCAAGATGATGTCTGCGTTTATGTGTTTTCTAACAGCAATTATATCCAACGTTTCCTTGTTGGCATTTGCTTATAACGTTCTCTGCTTTGTTTTAGTAAGGAAGAATCTTTGATCCCTAAAAAATTAATTAAATTTTGAGCTTTGGAATATGAAAAAGGTACTTAAAAACTTTTTCACTTTTCAACAACTCCATTCAACTTTTCCTAAACCCATTCGCAATTTGATTAAATCAAAGGCAGGCCAACGAGGAAAATTATTTTCCAATTCCTATTGTTTAAGGGTTACACGAAGTGGAAGATTAATATATAGAATAGATGGGATTGGATGCACATGATGTGAACTTATTCGATATTGTCATGCACACTTCTACTTAGTGATCGTGTTTTTGTTAAAAGTGTTTTAAATTGTTAAAAAAATAAGATACTACAAGGGATCTCATCAAAGAAGTCATCAGTATGGGGAGAAATCAAAATGGTTTGTTTTGGTAAATTAGAGGGCTCTCTCGGAGGTATATTCCACGACTTTAATTGACATTTGTCTTTAGTCCTATCTTAAGACGATTCTTGTCCATCGTCAACTCCTATTTCATCAGGCTATCAACTTATTGGGCAGACGTTGGTCTTCATACATAGTCTTTTGGTGGAGAATTCAAATGCGTAGAGATGGAAAAAAAAACACCAACGATGAAAGCATACGGTTGGATCATTACCAACACTAAAAGACGAAAGCTAAGGGAGTGATTGAGATTAGATACCCTGGTAGTATTAGCCGTAAATGATGGATGCTAGGCACTCCCTAACTTAATGATCAAGTTGCAAGTTAATCAACAATCTTTTATTATAATTGAACAATGAGTTTTCAATAACAGAATGTGTATGTATCTTTGTTATATTATCGAATGGTCCTCATAAAAACGTTTTTCAATGTTAATTTTTGGACACCTCTGAGATAAGTTTAAAATTAAAATATAACTTTATAAACTTAAACATGGTGAGGAGGTCAGAGTGACAATGTAATGAAGATTTAACTTTGAAAAATAAAACAAAGTATAAATTTATGAATTTCGTTACAAGGTAGATTGAACTTGCTTTGACCAAATAAATGTGTGGAGAATAGGAGCATAATAATTACTAGCTTTTAGCTAATTTAGAGACTGAAGAAGCCAAAGGAGGACCAAAAATCAATGCAGAGTTGGGTTTGGAGTGGACAGGTCAAATATTGTAAATCGTGGACATGAGATCAAACCGCACTTGTAAATTCTTGGATTCTATAATATTAGGTCAAAAATTATTTTTGTCTTGGTCCCATAATATTTCCTAAATTAATTTAGACTTGTGTTGATGTTGATGTAAAGCAAGTTACATTTTCTATGAAGTTGATACAATTTTGCTCGTCCAATTTATACAAATACATTTAAGGTTCAATGTCATATATGTCGAACTAGACAAGTTATCGAGCAGAATATTTTACATACACCCACCTAAATCAGTTTGTGATATTCAAAGAATTTGCATTCATTAAGTTCTTCTTGATTTAGTAGTGTTTTTGTGACCTAGTCATACATGGACCCTTGCTTACTTTCTTTAATTGGGATGGGTTTCCTCTCATTTCATTCTAGGTTTCTAAGACATAGTCAACTTTGTTTTATGTCTTAACATGTATATACCAAAAGTTACTTCTAGTTATTTAACAAAATAATAGAAGCAATATTATTTTTTCTCGATAAATAATTCCACACATTTGAACACATTCCACCTAAGTACAATAATGTTCAACTACATAAATTAAATTTGAATTTTGTAGCATAGAGACTTTAGAGCAATCTTTTCATCTAATTATTCTGATTGTACAAATCTTGTCTAAAAACTGTTAAAGTCGAACATATTTCTTCCAAATTTTCTTTTCCAAAATCTCATATCTTGCGAGGAAACCAGTTCCCAAATGTAATATGATAATAGATTACTTGGATGACGAGAATTATTGCAACTTAGTGACTCACAGCTCCCCTAATTCTACAGTAGACTTGGGACCATTTGAATGAGGATAGGATCCATTCCTTATTGTTTTCCATGATAGATAACTTTCTAAGAAAAGTCTCCCACTAACTCAATTTCTTTCCTCAAAAGTTGATACGCACATAAAAAGGTAATATTATATTCCTTTATTTTGTCTATACAATAAGACTAGAGAATTTGTTCAACTTTAAAATATAAAGGTTAGTAACAACCTTCGATTTAGTTGCACAATCACTTTTAATGAGAAAAGCCTTTCAACCACTGCTACATTGTCACGTGATCCTCGTACGTATAATTTTATGAAGCTAAATTTTGCTTCGTTACATAAATTTCATGTTCAAAATTTGAACGTACGAAATACGAACTTATGGCCTAATGCAATAGAAATTAAGTAAAGGGCTTATTAGTTAATTTAGTTGCGATGGTGGTGTGAGTGAGCATCTGAATATTTGAAATTGGGGAGTGATAAAGACTGGTTTGTTTGTGTCCTGCTGTCTTCTGGTGTGTTGGATGCTATCCCCCACGACCCTAGAAAATGAAGTAACGCATTTAACGAGGGACCCCTTTTTCATGCCGACATTTATTGCAATTAAACAGACAATTTATTTTTGGCCTATTAACTTATTCATTTTTTTCTTGTTTTAACTCACTCGACTATTTGTCTTGGCACTTATTTTTTACTCCGTCTGTCCCATAAAATAGTCTTTCTTTCCTTCTTTGCCTATCCCAAATTATATACTACTTTTCTTATTGAGATTAATTTTTGAATTTTCAAATATGCTCATATTTAATGTACCTTGTTATCAACAAATATAAATTACTCATATTTAAACCATTATTTATGGTAGGTGTATACAATATACTAATAAAATTTATATTTTCAATTGTGTTAATAATTATACTTATTCTGTGTGAAAATGAAAACAAGTTTATCTTTATGGGATGGAGAGAGTGGTTACAAGTCACGCTTTGTATGGAAGAAAGTAACAAAACTTTTGATGAACAATTTAGAAATGTTTTTCTTTCTTTCTTTTTATAAGAAAATAACCTACAAAAAATGAATTTTAATAACTATTACTTGAGTTGAATACTATTAATTTCTTATTTGAATATCATTTTTCCTCAATCAACCACAAATTCTCCCATTACAATAATTTTGTATATGACTCATAAATTTTTTATACTTTTCAACCGCACGTTTTTCAAAAAAAATTATTTTCATTTCAAACAATCTCTCCCAAATGAATACTTAGTCAATTGTGATTTTAAAAAATCTTCTTAGTTGATGGTTTAGTGTTAAGTCACCATATCCCATCATTTCTCACAGAAAGAAGAGAAATAATTCAATGTCAACACGTACCCCCATAGAGATTAGAGGACATATTAAGGATGACAATGAGGTGGGACGAACCTTCCATTCCCTTTCTGTCAAGGATTTTCGCGGGGCAAATTAAATACTATAATATCTTCATTTATCGCATTGAGCGACTAATTGATTATTATATTTTTATTCATTTTTAAATCCTATTTTAAATTAAAAACATAAGACTAAAACTAAATAAAGTAAAACGATTTTGGTTGAGGATCATGTTTTTCATCCTCTCCTCGATTACTTAACAAGGCGAGGTATTTTTACCCTCCATATGATATATATTGCATTGGTGAAAAGGACTATAGACAGAAGACGATAACAAGATACATCTTATCAGTTGTGTCTACGCGGGGGAAAAAAGAAGAAGCAAAATACATATATACAAATTTGAGGTGGTTTTACTTCATTATGATAATTAAGTCCTCACCACCACTTCGCAAGTTTTTGCTATGAAAATGACTATAACAATGATTTTCATGCCTCTCCTCTCATATGAACGGTCTCTTATCCTTTATATATCTTAAGAATGTTAGAACATCTTTAAAAGACTCCCTAAATATAAAATACTCTATATTTTAAAGAGCTAATGTTTAAAAATAATTTTTTAGAGACTCTCTATTTTAAAAAGTCGAATTCACTTTATATTCTTAATTTACAACGATCCCATTTAACAAGTCATATACTTTAATTTTCTACTTTTTAACCTATTCAAACCATATTTAAATTGATTGGCCATTGACATATAAAAAAAATTAGAGCAATATTATTCAACACAACTGATGTCAAGCACATGTATAGAAGACAATTGTGACACATTAATTGATAGATTCAATTAAATACATTGCTACAAGATTCATTTAATTAGACATGTCAATTGTGGCCACCTAAATTGGTGCTTTAGCACCATTAGTGCGAGATAGCATTATTCAAAAATTATGTTAGATAAAATATAAGGAGAAATTAATAAATGTTTCTTGGAAAAAAAATGTAGAGTCAAAACTGAGAGTAATATTGGAGTGCATAAAAATTTTGATTCTTTAAAGTAAAAAATGCTCTCTAATTTGAGTTTTTCGAAGATGCTTTTAGATACAATTTGTGACGAGACACAAGTGTATTGTATTATCAAGCTCTACACAATTTAACAAGATGTATAGGACTCATAGGAGGAGGGGGCGGGGGATGGTGTAGTTCATGCCATGACTATTGGTCATGGTAATTTCTGGAACCAATTTCCAGTTGTTAATTTGTAGGGTCATGGTGCCTTTATGACTTGGTTTGTCCTTTTTACACTCCCATCTTCTTTCTCCATCCTTTATTTATCGTCCCCTTGCTCACTCTCCTTTCTCACACAAACACATCTCCCTGACATTCACACTCTTTCATGTTAGATAAAATATAAGGAGAAATTAATAAATGTTTCTTGGAAAAAAAATGTAGAGTCAAAACTGAGAGTAATATTGGAGTGCATAAAAATTTTGATTCTTTAAAGTAAAAAATGCTCTCTAATTTGAGTTTTTCGAAGATGCTTTTAGATACAATTTGTGACGAGACACAAGTGTATTGTATTATCAAGCTCTACACAATTTAACAAGATGTATAGGACTCATAGGAGGAGGGGGCGGGGGATGGTGTAGTTCATGCCATGACTATTGGTCATGGTAATTTCTGGAACCAATTTCCAGTTGTTAATTTGTAGGGTCATGGTGCCTTTATGACTTGGTTTGTCCTTTTTACACTCCCATCTTCTTTCTCCATCCTTTATTTATCGTCCCCTTGCTCACTCTCCTTTCTCACACAAACACATCTCCCTGACATTCACACTCTTTCTCTCTCTCTCTCTCTCTCCCCAGCCCGTCCTCCCTCTCTCAATATTTAGATTCAAGCCATGAAAATGAAGAGGAAAAGCTTTCTTTTTTGAGGGGAATGTTGTCTGGCTCGAGGCCACCAACAAGCTCATCGGATCAACGGCCTTATGTTAGTGTCGTCGGACCAGGCTTCATTCCCCCCAATTCTTGCTTTCTCTCACCCAAGATCTCGTCTCTGGGAAATTCCTAGTACACAGAAATGCCTCCAAAATGTTCTAACTTTAGATGAGGTTGGTTAATAATTATGTCTAATTTGTTGAACTGGTTGATTTTAGATGAGTTTTGGGCTGTTTTATATGTGAATTTTTGAATGGTCAGGTGAATTGTGGACTGTTAGCCATGCAGGAGCAGATTGGGGTAATGATTAAAGATTTTGACCTGCTTTTTCTGCCAAAAAAAATATATATACAGCAGAATAGGGCTAGATTCATATTATCATCATGACTCATGTTTTTATATGCAGATTCTATTTTGTGGGTTTGTGGGTGTTTACTCTTTGTCAGTCTATCATTATGCTGATTTTTCTCATGATGATTTCAAGAACCTGTTCTGTCTTTTATACGTTTATCTGATCTGCTTTTTGCTTTAGCTTTGTGACTTTATAAACGTTATCATTACCATCATTGTATTCATATTTTCATGGGATTTTTCTTCATTAGGGTTTCATCTTCCAAAGGGGTTTTCATCCATGAGAAAAAACTCTTCCACCATGAATCAACAAGCTTCATTTATGGATCTCCATGTCAGGATAAAAATTTATATATATGAATTGCCGTTTTTCTGGTATGAACTTCTGAGGAAAAGCCTCATTAGCTTCAGAAATATCAGCTACAAAGTATTTTGTTAATATTTGGCACCAGATCTGTAGTCTAAACGTATTTGAATTAGGCAAGTTTAATACCGTATTGGATGGGACTCGACTCGGTAGTACTAAAGTGCACACTGTTAATCAAGTCATGAATGTTTTATGTTTGTTTCTCTTGATGATTAACTAGATAAGTGAATAACCCTCCAAGATATTCAGTATCAGATTACACTATATATTTTTCATGTTTAATCAAATCACCAGAACTGAATGAGGTAAATCCTTGTATAGTTTCTTGTGCATAAAATAGAATTCCTTTTCCATTTCTGTTGGATTACTTGTTGCATACTGGGAACTCTTTTTAGTTACCCAAGAAATGAAAGTTATCATTTAAACTTTTGTAAAGCTGGCGTATGATTTTTACGTTGCTTGAAGAAAGCAGAAAGGTGAAGGAGTTACCCATTCCATTTGCCAAGGAAAATATGTACCCTAAGTAATTACACTGTCTTGTCCATTTGGTTAGTAACACTTGATATCATAGTGTGACAGGCAGCATTCACTTCAAATATATGTTCTTGCTTAAAAATTCCTAGAATTTTTCTGCAATATTCCAAACTTTTTATCTTTAAAGTGAATGGTCCAATATTCGATTATGTTAAGCTCATGCAATGAAGGAATCCATTGGAAATAACTCACCCTTAAACTGGAACGCGAAGAGAGATCAAGACAAAATATCTGTATGGAACATGATTAAGTTCATTTCAATTTGTTCCCCGTTTCTCTATGATCTAATCCAATATAGATGACCTAAAGTAATACGCTGGCCCGACCATTGACAGATATTGCTCGTAACCAAAATAAAGATAAATGAAACAAGCAAAGAGATGAAATTGGTGCAGAGGGACACTGCACAAGAAATGAAGAAATCATGATGTGGAAAGGTGAATAGAAGCCATCTCTAGACAAGAGGGCTGACAGGCATGCCTCTGATAATTTCTGTCATCAATTCCTGAAGCTGATGCATCATAGGGAACATTAAATGGCCTTGGAATTGAATGATCTGACCCCCCCCCCCCCGGGTCTTCTCTCACAGTGAAGTCACCATCACCAATCTATTCCATGGTCTTCTTTCGAGCCCCTGAACTGTGTGCATTGTTAATTGGACAATGATTTTTCTATTTTTTCTGTTCATTTTTCAGCACAGAAATGTCAGCTTATTTCCTGCAAGTCGTCTTCTTCGTCTTCTTCCCTTGTACTCCCACAATTTCTGAAAACTGATGGCATTCCAGTCTGGTTTTTGCCAATGTTACTGTTCATAACTTAAGTGATTTTGATTATTTCCAAACCTGCACGATGGTACTAAATAGGATCTACAATATTTCCTTCTCCTTCACATATTCTAATGTTGGGATGGTACTCGAACAAGTATTCAAATTTATTCATATCTAATACGAATGAGATTTAAAATTATACAGGATATCTATACCTAACTGAATCCACCCCGTTTAAGATTGGTATTTTCAAATCATCCACCTCTCAGGGGTCTTGCATGTTAGAGTAACCACCCATAAAATATAAGAACAACAATCAAGATATAAGAGTTTACATTGTGTAACACGATGGACCTTTCTAACAATCAAATTCAAAGATTTATGTTCTCAAATAGTCTACCCGTTACATGTCTGTCTGGGTAAGAGCAATAATCACAATAAGAATTTAGGCTACAACTATTATGTTAACAAGATGGACCTTTTGAAATGAAACACTCAACATGGTAACAACATCTAGAAAACACTGTAGCAAAAGTTAATGTTTTCATTGGCATAACATGAATGTAGTATTACTATTAATTGTGGAGGAAGTGTACAGGCAACTCTTGTTCTCTAATCTGTTGGGGCACATTTCGTGATTTACCTCCCTCACAAAGTTTGAAGGATGGGACGGTGGGGGTTTTCAAGGTTGGAGTTCAACCTCTTCTTTATTTTATTTTATTAATTGTGGAGCAAATTAAGGGCTGTCTTAAAACATTCCTGTACTAATAGCTCTGCTGAATTCTCCTTGTTATCATTGGAATTCGCGAAGCAGGTGTTGTCACTTCTCAATGTATTTGACTCCTACGCTAGCATTGTGGTCCGCGACTCGTTTGTCTGATGGACAACACTTTTTCTCTTTGCTTTTTCTATGAATTGAGGAAGTTGGGGTGGTGGGCGCCCGTGGGTGCGTTGGTGGGTGAATGTTGTGGGGCATATTGGAGGGCGGGGTAGGGAATTTTTAGCAATAATTGGAATTTTTTCATAAATGTCACTAAATTTAAAAATACACCAAAACTTGTCACTTTTATTAATGGTACGAAAAAATGTCACTTTTTGGTGTGAAAGACTCAAATTACCCTTAATGATACCTTTGTTGAAGTATTTTTAATGCTTATTAATGCTTGATTTGAATATCCATTAATGTTATGATGTGATGATTTAATTTATGTACTATAAACATTGGATATATGTATCTTATATTGGGTAATATGAATTTAAAAAAAAAAAAAAAAGATTTTGAAAAGTAAGCATAAACCGATTTCTTCTACCATTAACAACCCTAATTTTCTTACCATCTTCTCAACTATTCATCATGAAGAAATTACTATTGGATTTATCTTCCATTTTGAGATGTCAACATGTTAGAAATTATTCATATTTTTATTTTATAACTTACTACTTTTAAAATGTTTAAATACAACATGGTTATATTTATTTGAATTTTTTTAAATTATTATTCATTGATTTGTTTGGTTTTTCAAATTCTTTGGAATAAAGATACCAATATCTTCTACAAAATATTGTGAAGGATTCCATATTTAATGAAATATTGAGTTATTTATTTGAGATGATTTTGTCATGTTATAGTTGATAATTGATGATCACCATTGATGTTTTGAATAATTTCTTACAGTCAAACTCAATAAATGCTTTGAAAGATTGCTTCTTTGATAATTCACTGTGCAAATTATTTGGAAAGAAGATTTTGTCATTTGGTCATACAATATTGATGAGTACACAATGATATAAAGAATTTGTTCAAATCATGCACACATTAAATGCTTCCTGTCTGTTTGACATTTCTAGATTGTCAGGACAAATATTTCAACTATCAAATTCGACATTTTGAAACAGTTGGGGATAGACATTTCAACTGTCAATTTTATCTGTTTGCTATTGTATGAATTTAAATATTCGAATGAACCACTTCTATGCTATTAAATGCCGACATATTGATTGTGCAGAATTCTTATCATCGTAATCTCAACTTCTCATGTATAAGTAATCATTTGAGATTTATCATGTGACATGGGAAAAAGTTTGTTCATGTAAATGGCGAATAGAAGTGACAAAGGGACAAAACCATATCAATCGTTCCGACAAGTATCAGCCTAGCCAGACTTGTATAGGATTGCAGGACAAACTTGATATTTTCGATCCCCACACTCAAATTGAATTGAAGTTCAAAGTTCTAAACATGAATATACCTCTAGTCGAAATACTCGAAGATGAATATTTAAATTGGTACAGACCAGTTCATAAGAAAAGTGTCATATGCGTTACTATTTTAGAAACCGAACTTTCAATTATTGACATGATGAGGATACAAATTTTCAAAATCATTCGTTTGTCATGGCAGAAGTTCACCGAAATATACAACATGATGAGGTCGATCAAATGGAAAGTGTCTCAAATGATAATGCAACCGAAACATTAATTTTTGATATTGAAACTGTACCATTAGATGAGAACTTGGTTAACCCGTTACATGATATAGAGGCTACTAATATTGTTCACGATAACGAGCAAATGTCATCATATTCCTGGAGTTCAAATAGACATGAATGGATCAGAATTATGAATAAGTCCGATCTTGTCGAAAGACAAATATTCTTGAGCAAGAAAGAGTTATATTCGAAAATTCGTGTATTTGCTTTATATGGCAAGTTTCAATTTCGGTAAATAGGTCAAGCATTATCCTTTGTATGCGCGAATGGTAATTGCAATTTGATGTTATGTGATTCCATTGTAAAGAATTCTGCAATTTTCATGATCTATAAGTTCAACAATGCGTACACGTGTTTCATAGATTTTTGCCATAGTGCACACCGAGAGTTAACCATAACCGGTTCACATGTTCGAACTCCGTTCGAACACAAAGCACATAAATAGGAATGATGTTCAAGGGTTGAAATTGTATTTTGCATCACACAATGATGGCATTAAACATTTTATATTATATTATCATTTTCGTGTAATTATTGTTTGCATGTATTAATCGTGTAGAAATAACATTACAAGCGAAGTAGTTTATTAGACAAAATATTTCATTAGCTACAAACAATTTGATTGTCGGTCCCGACAAATTGACTGAGTAATTCTTGACAGTTTATTGTAAAGTAGTGAATTAGACTAAAAATTCGGACATAACGGGTAATTAGATGCACACCATTATGTACATATATTATCACGTGAATTCCTAATAAAAACTAAAGAACATAAATATAGTTGATAACTTAAGCATAAATTAGTTACAAAATTAAAAAATTCAACTATGTTACCATTAAATTTCCTCTAAAAGAACACAAAACTTAAATGAAGGTTATACCAAAATGAAAGAAAGCGCATCACTACTAGGAGCTGTAAAACAAATCTAAAGTAAAAAGCTACATAAAAAATACTATCACAATATTTTTCCATTGTGAAAGAAACGCAGCAAAAAGTACTGCCACGTCATTAACTATTCAAAACAATAACTATGCTTTCCTTGAGAACTTGTGACTATTTCCTTAGTTAATTTCAAGAATGTATCCAATATGTTACGTGATTTAACGTTGTTTGACTCTCTTTCTGCTCCCCTTCATGAATGGAATCTTGGTCGATGCAGCAGGCACCCGAACTTGTGTCGATTGTCTTTATGGTAACGACATCGTCACTTTGAACGGATATGATCAATGCCAATTGTACATCAGTGTATGCTCCTATACAAAAGCGTTTGAGTTGTATTAGTTACCGAAATTTAATAATGGAAGAAGATAATATATTCTACCAACATTTAAAGTATAATATCGAAACTAAAAATTAGTCTTCAACTAAATATGCTTAATATATAACATTAGAATATGACATTGTATAACTTCTTCATTACGGAACTCACCATCCACCTCCATTCATAGTACACGTAAATGAGCTGTTGAACAAATTTAGGCTTCTAGAACCAACTATCGAGATAAGTGACTCAACTATTGAGAACGACAGTTTTGACTTAACTATTGAGAACGACAGTTTATCTCCATAGATGGTTCCATAATTGTAACGTTTACTTTTCAAGAAGTATTAACGGTGCTTGGATGATGATATGTCATACATTTCAACCCTAAAATAATACGTAGAAAAGAAGAGAAGTTGAACAAAATTTGGTTTATAGAACCAACTGTCAAGATAAATGAGTTAATTGTCGAAAATTTTAGAGTTTAACTATCGAGAACGATAATTCATTTCAACAGACGATTTCTATAACAATAGGAATTGATATTTACATTTCAAATTCATAGTGGTTTTTCAAGACATGAAGGGCCAAATTTTGACAAACATGATTAGTGTTATACTCATGGCTTCAAATAGTAACACTTTTCATGTACTCATCTGTTATGTAAATGTATATGACAAAGACATTTCCAATTAATGTAAATCTTCTTTTGCACACTAACAGGTCCGAGATATCCCACTAAAGATCCAAACTTTTCCACACAAATTATAATAATAATTCAAATAGAGTCCTCTAATCAAAATATTTAAAACCAGAATCTTGAACCCACGACTTTCATACTCATGAAAATCCATAGTTATTCAAAAACTGCACAAAATCCTTCCAAAAATAACAATACTTACCATAAATATCAAGAATGAGAATAATATTCAACTCTCCATCATTACAAAATTCTATTCTTCTTAATAAGTACCTGAGAAACAACATCAGCAATGGACATTCCCAAAGAAAGAGCAAGGGCGTCAACATTACATTTATGAAATTCAAACTTTTGTAGTTTGAGGTCGACCCAACTCGAATTCTTTTTCAAAATCTTGAGACCCGTTGCTACGAACTCAAAAATGAAGATGTACAAGAACAATTATTTGATGATGAAGTGATGGGGATAGGGATGAGGGTTATGTAATTTGGGTCTTCTTCTTCTTCTTTTTTTTTTTCCTTTTGGATTTTAAGCCATCGATCACACAAAAGCTTGGTGAGTTGGATGGGCTTAGGGGAGTTGATGTAGGTCAATGTTGAGGAAGAGACGAGAGGGAGAGAATCGAAAGGCGACGACTCAGATGTTTGGGAGAGAGACGAGCAAGAGAAGATAAAAGTGGGTAGGGTTTGGTTAATTTTTTTTATTTTTACTATTTATACAACATTTTCATCTAAGTGGAAATTACTAAAATAGTCAACTTTTAGCTTTTCAGTCACAAAAATGTCACATTTTTTGAGTCATTGCAAAAATGTCAATTTTGGTCTTTTTTGCCCCCCCCCCCCCCCCCCCCCTCACATTTTTTGGGTTTTTTTTTTTTTTTTTCCCCCCCCCCCCCCCAAAGTAATCTCAATCCCTTCTATGTCCTTAATTAAGTATGAAATGACTAGACTCCAAAATTGTACAAAAAACTTGTGAAATGTCAGGTACTAGCATTGATGGAAATTGAGAAAAAAAAAAAGAAAACAAAACAAACAAAATCAGTGAAGAAGTTCAAACGGCGAAACCAAATGAAGAAGAAGAAACTAGTCTTGGAACACGTTTCCCTCTCTCGCACTTTTCATTCTTTCACTGCCGACGAAGATTGAAAATACTCCCCTATGTCGTACAAACCGGCGAAAGCGAGACCCCCATTCTAGCATTCAAATCATCCAACACCCAACCGTGGATGACCACCGTCAATTGCTCCACCGCTGATGAAGACGTCACTAATTTATTCAGGTTGGTGTTTTATTCATTTGTTGCTTTTTTTCCTGAAGAAGAGGAAATGTGCGTATGTTCTTTGTACATCGTCGGCTGGCGAAGCCACATTTGGGCAAAAGTTTTGAGATTTTTAGTTTATTTTATAATATTTATGTTTTTTTTGGTCAATGCGCGATACACTTTTTTGTTTATTATATATACATTTTTTAACGGAAACTGTCATCTATTTTTTCTAGGTAAATTTTCTGTTCCATATTTTGGCATATATTTGATGGTTCATGTTTTGAAAATGTCGAGGCTTACGCCTCGTATGAGCTCGAAGTTAATTGTTTGGGTAGTCTAAGTTTATGTCTTGAATTACTGAGCTTATGCCTCGTAGCAATAGCCTGAAGATGGGTGATCCTTAGTTTTACTCTTTCTGGGCTGTATTTTTACTAGCCTTGACCTTTTGGGCTGGTTTTATTATTCATATAATTTTATTCTTGTTTCCATTCTTATATATTTTCTCTTGCTTTTTTTTGTGTTTTTTTTGTTTCATTCGTCGGTATTTACTTTCCTTTGAATTCGAAGTAAACATAAATCTTATATGGCAGAATTGTTTCAATTGGTTTAGACTTTTAGTTGTAGTTTCGAATTAATGGTCTTCAAATGTAATTACAACTTGTAATATGTTATTTACTACTATGTTGATTTATTTATATTTTTAGAGTTTTGATATGGATTTTTAGAGGGTTTATGGTTTATTTAAGTAAAGTTTATTTATTCATTTGAAGTTACTATTTTTTCACATTTTTCCAATGATCAGTATACCTTCTTATATTGTTGAATTAGTGGTCATGCAATTGAGAGTGGCGATCATGTGGTTGGAGAACCCATGAAAAGTTGGTAGTATTGGAGTATTACATTGTTCAATAGGAAGAGTAATCATTCTTACCAATTGAAGTTTGTCAAAAATCATCTGAAGTAGAATAATTTGAAAATACATGTTCAACATGATACGGTAATGCAAACAAAAGGAATTTTTGTGTTTTCCATTTTGAGGTTCCTATAGAGCACAATTTTTTCTACTCTATATTTTCCAGAACTTTGATTGCATGGTAATTAGTTGCTTTCGAATTGTACCTCACCTCTAGGAGTTTAACCAGATCCGATGATGATGTTGTTAAAGAGATGAATGTTAGTTTGAGAAAGAAACTTACGAATCCCATCACTACGAAACCTATCGTAGTACGAGTCGCCACCCTGGTGAATTATTTACAATTGGGCTTGTGGCATGTCTTGACGAGACGAATGCTATCTTCTATTGTTTTTCATGTAGGTAATAATGACAAAGAAGCGGAAGTCCAATTCCCTTGGGGAAATACATCTGCTGTGTACCTTTCTTTGTATGACTTAGACAGTATGGCGAATCAAATGAGTTTTCTGGTGTTTCTCTTTTAGTGATTTGCTAGCATCTCTTATTGATCTTCTCCATTTGTTAATTTTTGTTAATTCTTTTTTTTTTTTTTTTTTTTTTTTTTTTTTTTTTTGGAATGTTTACTCAAGCTTAGTTGACATATGAAAAGGGAAAGCCGGGTGAGGAAGAATAAAAATAGAGAATCGGTAAACTAATTGTATTTGTACAATAGAACACTTCTTTACTTGGTGTACATATTTAACTGAGTTCACTCTGGTCATATTAATGTTTTGTTACTCTTTTTCCACATTTTAACAGTGTATAGGAATCAGCACTAAAAAGCTTAGTATGTATAATTATTATTTCCAGTTCTACTCCCAACCCACATTAAGCAAGCATAGTGTTCAATACGAACATAATGGAAACGAAATTAATTATTGTCTTGGTGAGACACATTCTTCATAAAAATATCGATTATGAGCTTACCCCCAGTACTAGATTCAGATTTAGATTCAAGTTAAGATTAAGATTCATTCGAGTTGTGATTACATTTTGTATAATTATAACATAGAATAAAAAGAGAGCATAATCTGATGAGGTGGATATAACAAAATGAGAGTTGAAGCAGATCAACTCCCTATGAATTTTAGAGATAAATAGTAAACTTCGACCAACAACTTTTACAGAATAGCTGATAGCGTAAATATTATCGTTTTGTACAACACTGCAATAAGAAAAGCTTTCAATGAAGCTTTTTAATGGACACTTGCATCAAATAGAAATAAAACAAAATATGTATAGAAACAGCACTGATTTTGTTTGATTGTCGTTTGCATGATGCCAAGCTTATTCTCTCGAATATCTCGAAGGAGGACAAGATTCAAGATTTAAATCAAACAAGTTGAGAATAAATATAGCGAAGGGTATATTAATAAGTGACAGACATAAGGAAGGGAAGGGTATAGCTATATTCAGTGAAATTCATTGGAAAAAATAGAAGGTATAAATCTTTATCTTTGGCTGAATGTTATCATTCTGTCATTAATTTCAATCCATGTTGTGCTCCTTTTTGTATCAATTATTAATTCATTAGTCGTGTTGACAACATAGCCTAAATTAATTAAAATAAATAGCCTACATGTTGATAATTTCAATCCAATGCTTTGACAAAAAAACATATATTTTTGTAGAATACATGAATGCAATAAAATTTTATATTCGTATTGGTGGTTGATGTTCACTTTTTATTTCAGACTTATGAGTTGTGCCGGTGGGATTCTCAACCGTGTGATTCCTTAATTTCACAAGAAATTCTACTTCCCAGGTAGGCAATGGCTTGTTCTAACTAGTTATTGAACATATTTGAAGCATTGTCGGCTTATATAATCCCAGCCTTAGCAGCTTATATAATTGCACCTTTTATTTTTTCATAAACATGAGTGTAAGAATTATGTGATGGTGGGTCTTTGAACTCTGAAAATTGCTTCTTTCAAATACTCCAGTAGTCATAATCACCTTTATAAGACTTGTTGATTGGGTATTTTTCCTTTTTTTTTTCGCATGATCTGGATGTTAATAAATTGGCTTTTGACAAAGCTTCGAAATGTGGTGTCCACAAATGTTGGATTTATAATACTTGATTTTTCCCTATCTTCAACTTTTATGTAAGTAATGATCATCACAGTGTTGCTGACATTTCTCACCCTGGTTGCATGTGACTAATGTTTAGGGGGACAATTATTGACGTGTGTTTCAAATTTCGGTGGTGTGGTCATCTTCCGAACACATTGATAACTATTCTATTCCAAGCCTCCGTTTTGTATCTACCAACTGAGCATTAGAACACTTTCTTTCATTTCTAAATGGGTTAGACATATGTTGTGATGTTACCTGTCCAGTACATTACAACCTATGTTTGATATGGTGACTTGCATAAATACCTTGGCTATTTTCTCAATTTCTAGCATGCATGTGTGCCTTCACACATCCTCTGTTTGTACCTCTCAACATACTTCTATGTGACAATACATGATATGTCGAACTTGCACACTTTAGCAGGCAGACCAACTCCCAGTGAACTGTCGTCCCCGACACTTCACCTATATTTTTCTCGACAGTTAGCCTACCTTCATCCATTTTTGGACATCAACCGTCGGTATGGACAGATCTCCATACATCATCTGTCGATACCGACGGTTTAACTCAGTATTTCTTGACAGTTTATTATGTCCATGTACGAGTTCGCTTCATTAAACTGTTATTTACGGTACATTATGTTTACGTTTATCATGTAACCCCAAGGGTTTTATGAATGCACTTTGCAGGACAGTTGGAATTCGAATTTTGTATTCCAGAAGATGTACGGTTGCGAGCCCACATTTTCCAACGAAGCAACCTCAAGTATGTGAAGATCGTGATGGACCATTTCGACGAGCGAAAATGCCAGGACTTTCGTAACTCCCCCTCGGGTATCTGGCCAAGGTTCCAGACATTCAATTCTCTGCCCAGCTAATCCAGCAGCTAATGTTCAGAACCGTCCGCACTGATAAGGTGAACGAGCTTTGGTTCAACCTGCAAGGCCACCTGATGAGATTTGGTTTACAGGAGTATGCTCTTGTGACGGGGTTAAGATGCGGTATTTTCCCAGAGGGTGATGACTTCGATCGATTGATAAAGAAGACAAAGTTGAAAGAGAGGTAATTCAAATCCATGGACAAGATTTCGTTTGCACAACTCCAGAGTACTGTTGCCCAACCTTCGACCACCCGAACTGATCGCTACAAGCTAGGGCTAGTTCTAATTGTGGAAGGAGTTTTCAATGCTCTCGATAATATGGAACGTATTTTTTGCCTACCCTTGGGGTAGAGTCGGATATAGGCATTTGTTGCATGAATTTCGGGGTAGTTGGGCAAGAAAATTCCAAAAGGCCAAGAGGAGGCAAGAAAAGGAGATTACTTACACGGTTCACGACTTTTCCATTACCATGCAGGTATGTATATTTGTAATTTTATTCTATCATGCTTGATTTTTCCCTCCACTAGCACCATGCCTACAATTTTGCTGATCTAAATGTGTTTCTCTTCTTCCAACAGGTTTGGGCCTATGAGGCGCTCCGGGAGATTGGGGCACGTTTCGAGCAACGAGTTGGTGAAAGAATGCCACGACTTCTTAGCTGGTCGGCATGAAAATAGCCACAGCATCGTACATACGATGCATTTTTCAAGAACGTACATGTATAAATAGAACATGTGTTTGTTTCATTTTTCACTTTTCGTGTCAATCTTATACCTTCTCATGTCAGTTGCATTACCTTATTTTACAGCTGCATGTGTACGTCACACTTCATCCCATTGATGCAGAGGCTGAACAACCCTATTTTTCCACACTCGTACTGTACGATGATCCCCTGGTGCCCGTGCTCGATGATATTGCTAGGACCGTTGTCGCACCGTAGTTCAATGCATCGCATGTTGACAATGGAATTGGTAGACAGTCGGCAAGGCAGGGTTCCGACGACGGAGTTGCCTGTGGAGAAAGTGGTAAGGATGAGACGTCAAGAGATGAGGATGGAGACGGGCAGTTAGGTAATGATCGCGACAGTGATGATACTGAGGATATTGTCGAGGGCGCCAGTGATCGATCTAGCGATGGTGAGGATACCTGCAGAGGGTAGACGGGTACGTCTTCCATGCCTCAGGCGCCACGAGTTACTTCTTCGGTGTGAGGGCCGACGATGGAGAAACGAGCAGTTGGAATATCTGGATCAAGCCTGACCAGAGGGGAAGTGGAGGAGTTGCTATTGGACCAAAGAATTTTCCTTGAAATACGACTCCGAACTGTGAAGCTTGAAATTGAACAGCACGTCACCTCAGAATTTAAAAAACTCCAGGAGTTCTTAGCTACCCTCATGGCCCCAGCTGGTCAGACCACGGCTGCAGTCGCGACCCCCGTCGATATCGATGCCAAAGTTTCAGGTAGATTACCACAAGATATGAATCTTACGTGTGTGAACCGTTTGCTTATTAAATTTGACCTAGGTTTAGCAGTAATCATTGTACATGTAGCTCACATTTTTTTTCATGTTACAATTGTGACGTAGACGTATATGGAAGACACATGGAGCCTTGCCCGGACGATTAGGACATGCGAGCAGATACAGGTACTGAACATCTACAAGGTACGTGGGTTCTTTATGACCACATTGAGAATTGTTATTTCATGGACTTCGCATGTTATCAAAGTTGTAAAAACTTATTTACTAACATTGTTTTAATGTTTTGGTCAATAGAAGGAGCACACATTGCGGGACGCCCGGATGATGACCAGGGCCTAATGCTCGCTGCAATTGACGACCTGCTAGGTATTGCATCGTTTACGATGATTTTTGTCAAGGATTAATATATATGTACTCACAAACTTTGACAAAATGGGTTACACACACTTCGTGAAAACGCAACTTATTCATGTCATGTGATTGTTGTTTCCAATTAGGTGGAGGACCGATCGAGCCACAGTTGGGCATATCGGATTTGAACGATACGAGGCAGTTAACCCAAATTTTTTTCCTTTCGTATTCTGCGCTTTAATTATCTGTGAAATACAAACGCGGAATGCTATACAGTTACGTATGATTCATATTCATCAGATAGAGGAGTTATGGAGCCCTCACATGCGGCCCCAATCAATGATGCAGAGTTCAAGAGTTGCACCGTAACGAATGGCTATGGTAAGTTAGTTGCCTTTGTTACTTGTGGTTATTTTACGTATGGTAAGTATAGGGCATTTCGAGTACGTAACTTCTCCCAATATGATTTTTCGTAGGTGTTGTCACTGAAACCCTTCTTCCCGCCATTGTACCTGAAGCAGGATGTGCACTTCCTACAACGAGAAGGCACTCTGCACAGCGTCTGGCTCCTTCTACTAGGACTCCGTATACGAGGGGTCGAAGCGAACAAAGAAGTAAATGTGAATGAACTATCAGGATAGCACGATGATGGTGCTTCGGATTATGAATTTTCATTCGAATTTGTTTTAAATTACATTTCAATTACTCTTGGGTTGCGTGGTGATACTTTGATGCATTCATCACATTTTACGTTGTCCATGCTGAATGTCGGTCTCCCCTTCCACTTTTGCTGATATTTCATTTTAGTGTTACATTCAGGATAACTTGTCCATGTCCTGTGTTACGTGAATCTTACATACGTGTCATTTATGGTTGTGGTAATTTATTTTGGTTCAATACATCTTGTGGTTCAACATACTGTGGTGCATATATAATTTAAAGATATGAGTATTCATATGTGTAATTTATGGCATTTGTTTGCAATCTCAAGTTTCCATAAGCTTACGATCATATACAATTTAAAGATATCATTATTCTTATTTGTAATGAATGACATTTGTTTACAATCTAAAGTTACTGGAAGCTTAGGATCACATATAATTCAAAGATATGATTATTCATATTTGTAATTTATGGCATTTGTTTGCAATCTAAAGTTACCAGGAGCTTAGGATCACATACAATTCAAAGATATGTTTATTCATATTTGTAATTTATGACATTTGTTTGCAATTTAGGCATCACAAGTGTGAAAAGCATGAGAACCATGGTACAACTTATTCAACAATGATTTATTTAGTATTTCCCTTTTTTTTGTTCTTCGTTTGGAATGTGCGTTACGATGAGGAGCCATAAGTGTGAGACAATGTACTATTATAGGCATGGCACAACTAAGTAGCAATTTATGGTTTGTTAAATTGCAGGAAAGTAGATATACTTAATTGTACACGTGGTTAAGAAGTCTGTTAGGTCCTTCTAATTATGGGAAAATGAGGATAAAGGTATACTTAATTTATTGAACCATCACATCAATTGCTTTTCAAATTTACAAGGATATTGGACTTTGTGGTTGGGTAGATAATGACCATAATTGCTTCCTCCCTTGAGGTTGCTTATAAATATTGTGGGAGTTCATTCTCACTTACAAGCAACATACTTCAATAGCATTGTGAGACTTTCAACTTCTCACATACAAGTAACTTCGTCAACAGTTTATTACATTGACATAATGAGTTCTTCCACAGGAAGCAACGAACAGTTCAACATGAACGACCCATTGCCAGTTCCGAGTTTATCTCCATTACTTCTAATCTACATTTCGTCAGACGATGAGGAAGTTAACCCTTGTATTGGTAGGAGAGCTATTTTCCCTGTTCCTTTTTCCAACTTGGAAGATGTTGCCCATGAGAGTCCGCAAGCACCAAACGGTGTGCTCGATGAGGTGTTCGAGCTCAACGCCGGATACGAAAGGGATTCGGACAACGACTCCATGGCCTACGTCGTACAAAATGAGATAATTATCATCTCGTCGGACGAGTCAAGTGAAGACAGCGGGAGAGAAAGTTCAGTTGTCGACGACGAATGATGTCACACCCATGGAATGTAATGAATAAGTATTGTATAGTCCAGTATTTTGTAGGGATGAATTTGGTGAACACAAAATCAAAAAGTCGGCATAAACATGTCCCTAGGATGTAATCTAGGTAATGCATTTTGTGTATTTCGGTTCAACTGTCGAGAATTACAAAGCCTATCTGTCGAGATTGACAAATTAAATGTTGGGCTGTAAGGATCCTATGTTTGTAAATAGATCCGTATTTTGCTGTACGTTGAACGGATATTATGAAATGGTGTTTATCATGTGCTAAAATAAGTTCACTATTTACGATGTTGCAAATGATAATATATTTCGTGAAGATTGAAACTTGCATTTTTATATGGACGAAAAAGATACAAGGTTTTGTGTAGGTGCTAAACACTATGCACAATGAAATTTGTATGTGTACAAAAGGATGCCGAACGTCCAGAAATGGTAATTATCACAAACTTTATAAGATAACTTCATAATGCGCAATGTAGTACGGAACATTCAACATACAACGTTGATTACACTGAAAACCTCTAACGAACTTGTGATATATTAGGGTTTGAACATGTGCTCCGATTATGACCAACTCAACCACAACGAATGCATTTCCTACTCGACAATGCAGACTTGTATCTAGAACGCTTACGTTGGGTCGGTGGTCTACCTGGAGGACGACGTACGAGTGATGGAAAAATAGGAGTACCTGTAATTAAGCTCGAAACAACCCGGTCCACTTCACGTCCAATGGGATATATAGCTTTGTACCTAGGTTAAGTTGTTTGTCAAGAAATGGGCTCGAAGCCTAGTTCCATTTTCGAATGTCGTCCATAACTCTTTCTCGATACACGGCGTCAATACGGTACTGCATTCGGTTGCATTTGTTCGACATTCGTAAACCACTTCTTGATAGTACTCCGAATGTGTTCAATCAAGCATGTTATTGGTAATGAACGAACATGTCTCGACATGGAGTTCAAAAACTCTGCGTTGTTATTCGTCATAATATTGTAACGGTGTCCAATAAATAGCGCTCGGTACTAGAATGAATCACATGCTCACTTTAAGTACCCATGCGTTCTTGCGCTCACCCTACGAATCTATCCCATGAGTCTTTCGAAGTCCTCGATCCGATAAGTTGTAGCAGATCATTTGGATAGAAATATTGCACTTGCATTGTTTTATCGTCGTATTAGGTTCTTCTCGAGATGCCAGATACAACAATCATGGTAAGACAATAGAAACAACTGAGTAATAGCTTTCACAATACTATTTTTCCTGCCTGAAACAAATACGAGTTCTTCGGAGTCCCCTATAAGGTCTTTCAAGTTAGACATAAACCACTTTTAGGATTTATTGGTTTCGGCATCTACGATCCCCCATGCCAACAAATAAATTTGTTTGTTACCATCTTGCGCAGTTGCTACTAGAAGTGTACCTTTGTATGGACCTTTTAAATGACTATCATCAACACAAATAACGGGTCTCAAGTACTGCATGTAACCATGAATGCTTGCACCAAAAGTTAGGAAGAAGTAATGAAACCTATGAAGAGAATCAACTTCGATGTGGGTTACTATCCCCGGGTTATTCTATCCCACGATGTGGTAGTATGAAGATAATTTCTGAAAACTATCCCCCGGTGTATCATGTAGCATATTTAAGGCATGAAGCTTCTCCCTACGTGCTTTGTTATAACTGATTTTCACACCGAACTCATGTTCCATATCACGTGCAATGGCAGTAGGGTCGTACGATTGGTATGGAGTATCTAATTTTCCCAAAATGTGATCGGCAATTATAGAACTAGTGGCACGCCGATATGCGTTACGACGAAAATCAAGGGAACATGTGTGAACTCTAATGAATTTATGGATCATGAAAATTGTAGATTCCTTGACAGTAGAAGCACGTAGCATCCACTTGTAATTATCATCCACACATACAACAGTTAACATTTTCCTGCTTGACCTACTTACCCGAAATCGGAACTTCTTTTGCAAAGCAAGTACATGAATCCTCGAGTGCAACTGTTTCTTGCTAAAGAATATTTGCTTTTCAGCGAGAAAGGATGTATTTATGGATGTAATCCACCCATCTGTACCATATAATGGGTTGTCTAAGTGCTCATCGATTGCTGCAACCTCCACATGGTCAATTGGAGGTTCGGGTGTTTCGATATTCGACACACTGTACTGATGATTTAGCTCATCATGTTGTACATTCTGAGGACACTTCGTTAGGCTGAACAAGTTCCCTGCACAGTTTGCATCCCTCGCCATGTCAACACTCGGGAGTTCAATTTCCAAAATAGTGACGCAGAGTGCAGTTTCCTTATGAACAGATATGTACCAATTAAGGTCATCATCGTCGCATATCTCTGCCGGAGGTATATTCAAGTTTGAGACTTTGAACTTCAATTTGATTTCATTGCAGAGTTCAACGATACCAAGTTTGTCCTTTAACCGTAACACAAGTTCTACTACGGTAATACTTCTCAGTGCTAAAATGGAAGTGGTTTTGTCCTCTCTCCACTTCCATTCGTCATCCACGTGAACAAAATTTTCCCCATGCGACACGATGAATCTCAAATCATGATTCATACCTGAAATGTTGGGACTGCAAAAGTGAGAATTCTACACATTCATATGTGGACATTTAATACCATCAAATTGGCGCATGAGAATACTTAGATTCATGAAGTACCAAAAAGAGAAAGGTTGACAACAGTTTCTAGGTGTCGTAATTGACAATTAAATTGTATATCCTGACAGTTACTAAATGTCGAGTTCAACAGTTCAAATGTCTAACCCGACAGTTTTGAAGATACTACTCGACAGCTGAATTGCCATAAATTTCGGGGAAGCTAAAAAACATGTGTTTCACTGTTTGAAATTTTTTTTGAAAATATTAATGGTGATAATCAATTTTCAACTACAACATTACACTATCTTTCCACAAATAAAGAAGATATAAATCGACGCTTCATTAAATATGGAATCCTTCACATTTTATAGAGAATATTGGTATTTTTCCCTTTCTAAAATATACCAAAAGTAAAATACATCAATGAATGAGAAATTAAAAATGTGAATTAAATATGACGATATTGTATTGAACATTTCAAGTAGTAAAGTATGATATGAGAAGATTTTTTTTCTAGTAGCTCACATTTGAGATTGATCAATGGCTTTCCTTATTGCCTTGTTAATGATGGAATGTAGATGATGATGAAGAAAAAGCTCTTTCAATTTGTACGTGTGTGTGTGTGTATTTTTGTAAAGATCTCACCCTTTTTTTAATAAAAAATTTATATTGTACAATATAATATTCATATCTTCAATGTTAAAAATAAATAAAAACAAGTAATCACATCACACCATTAATTGTATTCAAATCAAGTATTTATTGCTCCTAAAAAGGTCTCAAAGGGTAAAATGGATATTTTGTAGAAAAAAAGTGACATTTTTTTAAGAAATTGGTGCAAGTCAAAAATTTTTATGCATTTTCAATTTTAGTGACATTTGCGTAAATTCCCCTTCATCTAATTAAATCAATATTAAAAAGTCCAAAAGTGACATTTTTGCAAAGATTTTCAAAAAGTGACATTTTTAAAAAATGCAAAGTTAAAAATTGATATGGAGTGCAAATTCCTCTATTTTATTGAATAATATTGAACAAAATTTACTTTATAGAAGAACAAGTTAAGATAGATTTCAAGTCTCTTGGAAAACCCCGAGAATTGAGAAATTATGGAGTTTGAACAAGAATAACAGTGTAAGAACAATTATAATCTTTGATGTACAAGGTCATTTTGTGGAGATTCTTCTCAAAAAAAATATTGGATAGAGGAGTTTCTAATAACTAGGATAAATTGGATCAAATGTTGATTTAGGGTCGAGTTTCCATTATATGTTTTCAAATTTTAGGCTAGGTTGTATTGGTGGTCTTTAATATTTTATTATTTTCACACTTCTAGCTCTAATAACTTTTTCTTGATATTTAACTCAGTATTTCGTTCTTAACTGTACGTTCGTACTTATTGTTATTATTAAATAACAATTAGGGACTTGCACTATATATCCCCTCTACTATAAAAGAGGGAATTTAACATTATTGTTCATTCTTGAATTTCGTCTCTCATATTACTGTTTCATGTGCAGATAAAATGTACAATGTTCCCCTCTATTATAAAAGAGGGAATTTAACGTTACTATTCATTCATGAATTTTGTCTCTCATATTACTGTTTCATGTGCAGACAAAATGTACAATGTTCATCTATATCTATCCACCTCCACTTAAAAGAATGGGGATTTACTATTGTATTTGCTTTCAATTTTTTCTAATTGTGAATCCGCATTAATGGGTGCCGTCGGTATTTGTAAAATTTGACTCTATTATGTACATATGTTTCATTCCTGTTTTACCCTTGTATCATTATTGATGGAAAAATATTGTAATGTTATTATACAAAGGGTATTTTTGACAAATTTATTGGTGATTTTCAAGTAATGCTAGTCTTTGACATGTGCGTTGCATGAGTTTTGTATAGATTATGTTATTATTAGCGTGGAATGTGTAAATTTTTTAAAAAGTGTTTTAAGTTTTTGAAAATGAGAAATTACTGAGATGTAAATTGAAGAGAAAGTAATTTCATTGAAAGCTATCAAATAACTACAAGCCACACAAAAAATATATACAATATTATCCAAAACGAACTGGCTTGATTTTTCAGAAATAATACTGTTGAATTTTTTCATTCCATTTTCTACTCTATTTTTTCTTTCATTTTGTCTGATGTAAATGGATTTGAACTGGCAGTTTCTGACTGATGAATAGTTTATTTGAAAAGAGTTTTTTTTGCTGGAGGGGACCAATTGTCATCCGCATCTATATCAAAATTTTTGTCAGAATCAATATTGTTTTGATGGCAGTCTTGTTCTTCATCCGTAATTAAACATTCGATGGAGATGATGTTAAATTTGTAATTGGATGAATTAGGTTCTGCTTGAGTCACTTTGAAATAGAATGCTCTTTCAGTGTTTTACATTTTTCCAATTATATCTCCAAAATCTACTTGTGAACCCTGTATAAAAAAATATGAATGTTATGAAAAAATCAATCAAATATACCAAAATAGAGATTGGAAAAGACTGTAAATTATTACAAAGTTTGTTTCTTTCATCAAAGTTTGTGCATTTGCGAACATAAGTTTTTCTGCAGCTTCACCAATTGCACTTGCATTTATACATCTTGTGACATCTGATAATTGGACATATGTTCTTGCTATGAGATAAAGAAAGTAATTATTTATTTATGTAGGAATTAAAAAAAAAAAATATATATATATATATTATATATATATATATATATATATATGTATGTATGTGTATATATATAGAAAGGTGTGGAAAAATATATTTTACCGAGGAATAGCTTTGGAATTGAAACTTTTACAAAAAATACAAACATATATTTCACCAAAATTAGCGTTTGATCGTCGATAATAATTGCTGCAAGCCATGTACTAACATTTCTGATCTATATTTTCCATTTTTGCAATGGCATTCACCCAATAAAACTTTCTCTGAAAAAAGGAAATTGTAACTTATAAAGAAACATAAATAGAAACCATAATTTTATTGTGTAGAGGAATATATAAATACCGATAAAAGTCGGCCTTGCAAATTTTGAATTAAGGTGAATTTGTTGTGCATTGGAGGAGACAATTTTGTCGGAAATTTTTTAGTGTATATCTTTTTCAAAATCAACTCATCGATTTTGTCAAAATTTGTATCTTTCCTGAAAGAATGAAAGAGTAAATAAGCCGAATAAAACCATAATATTTGTAAGCGGAAGGATATACTACATACCATTCAACCAACTTTTGTAATGCAACGAAAAGAGTATTCATGAAGAAGGTACTACGAACTTTTGTGGAGAGTTTTAAACCTATACAATTCATTGATGTAAGATATGAAATGCATTTTTAAGCAGAGTTTAAATAAGGAAAAATAATAGAAACTTACCGAAAAAAGAGGTGACTTTTAGGTTTGTTGCAAAGATTACTGGATTCTTATCAATATTTTTTGAGAATAATTTGCATTCTCTGTCAACAAATGAATCACACAGTGTCAACATCATTGTTTCGAATTTTTGGTCCAGAAGTATTACATCTTGTACCCAAGTTTGATTGTCATCCTTTGATTGAATCAATCGTTTAGGTATCATATCAATCACAATAGCCAGAATGTCTGCAAAATGAAAAATAAATATTTTTTTGTGTTGACTGTAATTTTAATTATTTTATTAAATTATATATAATATTATTATTTATTTTGAGAATAAAGATGGAATTTCTTACTTATATTAGTGTTTGTATCAATGAACTGCTCAACTTCATCGAAAGAAGCTAAGTGATAGGTTGAGAAAATAAGTTCCAGGTTATTGTCATTCAACTCTTCAACACGAGTTTGTCCAGAAATCGTCCATTGTAGAGCTCTTGTTGAATATTTGTAGTTTTCAGTGTTGTTTTTAATATAAGCTTTAGAAATTGTATAGGTCTTTCTAAGAAGAAGTTGATTTTCGAACGCAGTGATATTTGAATCATATAGACTTGCTTGGATAGTGTTATACTAATAGATAAAAAGATAAAAATTCATTAGTATAAGAATGTGTATATATATATAATAAAAGAGGGAAAACATATTTTCAAAAAGAAAAATAATACTAAATAATTGTATAACTTACTTCAGTAACCATTAGCATCATGTGTTGGTATCTTCCATTGCCTTGTCTTGAAGGTTTTCGTGATTGTTTCTTTACAATAATGACTTTGGCTTTATATTTTTGATTGTTGGATAGAATTTCTGGTATAAGTTGGTATTTTTCTTCCATTGTGATTGTGATGGTGATAATATTTGTATAAACAGGATGAAGACATTGAGTAACTTTTGAGAGAAAATGTTTCTTTTTCTTTTGAGATAACCAATCCGAAACAAAAGAATATATATATAGACATCTAGAGTTATATCATTTATTTTTTTTTATATTATTATATTTACCAATAATATATTGTAAATTCTAATTTATAGCCATACCTGATATGAGGATTACTTGTAAACTTGTAGTATAGTATTAATAATGAGATGAATTGAATTAATTAGTAGAGTATAAGTTATTTAAAATAATATTAACTCTATTTTTTGTACTATATAAAACTAAAATAAAGCTCTTACAGTCTGTAAAATTTCATCGTGTCATACTTTATTGAGTAAAAACTTCTGCAATTAGATTTTATATACTGCTATAATTTATACTGAGTAAACTCTATAAATAGATATGGAATGGTAAATTTCAGTTTCAGTACAAGTAGAATGATAATTTATGATGAGAAAGAGTTTTTAGAAAAGATATTTATGATATACTTTGTTCATCCAAGACAAATTTGATAAAATTAGTTATTAGTTTTTTTTAATATAAATGTGAATGAATATGTTAAAGAAATAACAAAAAAAGGAAAAGAAAAAGCCAAAAGAAAATTTATTTCCTACAATTATTATCCTAACTAACTCACAAAATAACAAAATAACATTCCTACAATTATTATCTTTACTTATTATCTCAACTACTAAAAGTCACGAGAATTCACATGTGAAGAATCTTTCTAACATTTTATCTTATCAATCATACTAACTTTTTACCAATTTTACATTTTTGCAAGAGAGGAAGAGTCTTCAAAGTAGAGAGAAGTGCCAAAGTGCAAAAATTTAATTTGGATAAAAGTTAAGATTTATTGTTGAAATCAACAAGAAAATGTTGACGGGCACCGGTGGTGTATGAATAGGCGGCCTCTCCGTGCAAGTAGAGCTGTCCCCCACGAAGAGGCTTACTTTCCATAGTTCTCCGTGCACGACACGGCTCCATGCACGGAGAGACCTTTCTTCTTTTCTTAATTTATATGTATGTATACAATAATTTAAATTTTATACTAAAATGGTTACTGTAGAACTAATAATGCAAGGGCAAGTAAACTATAACTACTTTTAAAATAAAATTTTCAACAGACAGAAAAAAGGAAGATAAGATGAAGGGAAAATTATAACCTTAGTTATTCATATAAGTCTTCATTCTATCTGAAATATAGTATGTATAAAGTCTTGAAATTTTAGTAATCATTTGTCATAATCATCTAAAACATAGATAATAACACCTGAATTGTTGCCATTGTGAGATGTAGATATAAAGTTAGAATTTATGGAATTCTTATAAATATAAATTTGTCTATTTCTTTTATTATGCAGATGTCTCTAGAATATATTGTCTCTCCAAATCAATGGTTCTCTGCCATTATATGTTAATATCCAAATCGAGAATATCTCCAAGATTTTATTGAATTTATAGATGCAAATCAACAGGCTTCTGTTATGTGTAGCAATTTTTATAGATTTTTTGCTTGAGTTATTTATAGGGAAGAAGAGGAACAATTTAGTAGTAGGTTGATACATGAATTTGTGATGAGGTTTGTACATTGTGGTAAAAATAATGAAGTGTGGGTACAGTTAGGTGATCGTGTTGCCAAGTTTAGCATGCAAGAATATTGTCTCATCATTGGATTACATGTCATGAACCATCTGTAGAGATTAATCATAATAACTATCGTCTTATAAATCAATATTTCAATCGTACGAGAAGAATTAATATGAGAATATTGCATCAAGCATTCCATTCATGTGAAGACTACATAGATAAATTTAAGTTGGGGTTGGTTGTGTTTGTGGAGTGTGTTTTGAAACCAACCGGCAGAATTATTGATTATAAAACTCTTGGTATGGTTGAGCATCTCGATGACTTTCTTGCTTATACATGGGGTCAAAAAGTATATTTTGTTTTGTTAAATTCTTTACAAGAATCACAAGCTGAAAGAGTGCAAAGGGCATAACAAAATCAAACAGATTGCAAATATGCATTAAGAGAATATCACTTGCATTCCAGGTAAATTTTTTCTATTCTTTTATTGTTATATATATTATGCATGACTTATTTGTAGAAAAAAAGATTATAATTACTTGCAGTTCTGGATATATGAAGCATTTTCAGAGATTGGAAAAAAAATCTGGACGCAGGAGATACAAAAAGCACAAAGTCCTCGAATGTATAAGTGGAAACCTAATGCAATATTGATCGAGAAAATGGTAAAACATTTTTTGGCCACCAAGGAGGTATAACATACTTTTTTACGAATGCACAATTACATTTCCATTTCATCATTTAAAAACTAAATTTAGTTATCATGATTACAGATTGAGGTAGTTGCAGTCTTATATCCCACCGAAGAAGAGTTAGAATTGTCATGGTATACAACTCTTTCAATGCCAAGGGATAATCAATATAGCATCTTAGATGGTATTGTCAATGGGGAATTAGACAACACAGTGCAACAAATCCCAGAAAACATCTTTGTGTAAGAAACGACTATTCCCAGTAGTTCGAGAACTTTTCCTGGAGTTGGTTCTGCTTCTGCTTTTGATGCTTCCAACTATATAACTCGAGAACAAATGGAAGAAATGCTGGGAATACATAGACAACATGTAATATCAGATGTGTCTGGTGTATGCCATAACCTGAAGGAAGAAATATTTCACAGTCAAAACCAGTTGTTTGAACAACATCAAAAATGGCAAGAAGATTATATGCAATCCAAAACCAGTTGTTTGAACAACATCAAAAATGGCAAGAAGATTATATGCAATCCAGTATTCGTTCTTACATGGATACTATTCTTGACAGCCATAGAAAAGTATTACAACAGGAATTTCAACAGCAGCAAAAATGGCAAGAAGATAATATTTTAGACAACATGCAATCTTATGTGGATAACAGTTTAAGTTTAATGAGATCTTATGTAGATGAATAGAACAAGAATACATTGAGCAATGTATCAAACATAGAAGCCATTATTGGTTCTATGCAACAAGATATTGCTATCCACACAATTCCAATTCTCAGCGATTTGTCAAGGCAAACATCAACATATGAACAAATGACAGAAAGTTTTGAAGGGTTGAGAAGAGAAAATAAAGGTAAGGAAAAACAACTATTGTCTTCGTCATCAAAAAGCCGTCCTTTAGAAGTTTATCCAAAGAACAAGTACAACATGATTAGAAATTGGATATTGCATAATCCATCAAGGTAACAAATTTAACTCTGTATTAGCTTAAACACTATTTTTTTACCCAGTGGATAGTGGATTATATTATCTAACATTAATTTATATTTGTTTATATAGTACTTATTGGGAGGACAGCGGCAATTACATTGGAATGGACATATTGAAAAATTTGTTGAATGTAGGAAAAAATGTAACTCCCACAGTGAGTGAAGTTTAGTAATTACAATTAATTTAATTTTATGTTTGATATTAATAAACTAAATTTACATGTATTTATTCTATTAGAGTATTGAGCTGGAATTGAAGTTATTAAGGCGACTTATTAAGGATGGTTCTAGCTTAATTTCTAAAGACTATGCAATAATGGATTTCAAATTTGAATACGAGTGTTCTAGTATTTTCAACTGGCTAATAGAAGAAAAAACAAAACCGCTAGGGGAGAAGTGGAATTCACTCCGTTAAATGAATATGCGAATGGTGTTTCACCTATGAATGGTCGTAACTGGATGGCGTGCAAGCATTCACTAATTTCATGCTCATTTCCTAGCAATTGTTGGTATCTTTTTGTGGTGAATATTCTTGAATGAAAATTCCAAATATATTACTATAGCATCAGTATTCTTATACCAGATCAAGTCATGATACGTGCAAAAGCAACACATGCTACAATCCAATCATTCATTCTGAATTCTGAGCTTTCTACCAAAAAGGATGTAAGGAAACATAGAAGCAGAACAATGCAAGTGGAGATCATACCTTATCTACCATTGCAGGCAATGAGTGAGCATTTAAATAACTATTTATTTGTTATAATATTTCATTTTTTCTTTATATTAATGTAGTCTAACGTAAAACTGTTTCTTCTATAAGCCAAACAGTGGAATGTTCGTACTAAAATATACAGAATGCTTCATCCTAGGGCAGCCAATAGAATTAGTTTCACCTGATAGAATGTCAATTTATAGACGGAAGATGGTAGTGGGTATTTGTAATAATGAATATTTTATTCATCCTCATTCTTAGTTATCTGGTTAGAATAGAAGTTTGCAACAAGGAATATTTTCTTCATCCTTCTTCTTAGTTATGTGGTCATGTAATGAGAATAAATGTTTGTAATAAGTTTATGTTGTGTTTTTTTTTTCCTATTTTGTCATATTGTTGGTTTATATATAGAAAAAAATTAAACTGTAGTGAAATCATGATAAACCTAAACAATTGACAATGTTTTAGTTTTAGTATGAATCAACATTATAATATCACAATTTTACACGATTTCTTTCCCCATAAATTAATTGTTAAATATTCATATTTATGCTTTAAATAAGAAAGATGATGAAAAAAATATAGCATGTTAGCAAACAAAATATAACTATAATTAAAAAAAAACAAATGAAAATTACTAACCTTATGTATTCTTCTGTTGAAACATGATGTATAAATCTTCACTTTAGCAGTAACGGGATGATAGATTAATTTTGGATTATTTAGAATTCTAGACTTGTTAAATTTAAAATTTTCAGATACACCACATTTTTTGTGCAACAAATATGTGATTTATTTTCGTCTGCTGGCTTAATCAAAACTTTTATATTTTGTCTTATTTTTGCTCTAGACAATGCAACGTATAGCTGAACATGTGAAAACACAAGTTCGGGCAGATATAGACCTACAAAATCTAATGTTTGACCTTGGGCTTTGTTAATAGTCATAGCAAAACAAGGACGAATGGAAAATTGAGTTCTTTTAAAGTGTACTAAATGTTTATCTCCCTCAAATGGAATAAATGGAATTTTAGATAAAAATATTTGTTTTCCACGATATTCACCAGATCCAATTTCTGCTAAAATAACATATTGTTTAAATTCACGACAAATAAGTCTAGTTCTATTGCATAAACCTTCCGAAGGATTAATATTTCTCAGCAACATAACAAGACAATTTTTTTAGAATAAGTTCATGTGGAGGTATACCATTTGGATTCAAAATTATTCAAAAATATTTTATGAATAAATCATTCTGTTTTATCAATCACTTCATCAAAATTGAAATATGTAAATGTATCTCCTAGAATTTGTTTAACTAAAATATTGTTTATCATATCTACATATTCATTTTTTGGAGTTAAAATAATTCTATTCATCATAGTATTTAAATTGTCACTATAATTGCGAAAATTTGGAAACGCAATGCTGACCAACTTTTTCAATGATTTATTTTCATTTTCAAAATCTATGGCAACATCTGAAAGAAGTTTAATCATGCAACATGTATGCTCATTTTCAATACCGTTTCCAATTTTGAGTAAATATTCACAAAATGAAGGATCGAATCTAGCTCTCATATTTTGAGTTAATGGTAGTTGTCTAAAGTATTGTCACAAATATGAAAATACTAAACTTGTTTTCATAATATCATCTTTTGTTCCTCTTTGTACCACTGGCAGGACTTGAGGAAAATCCCCTCCACACACAATAACCTTTCCACCAAATGGCATTCACATTCAGTAATATCTTTTAACATTTTATCCAAAGCTTCAAAAGTATATTTAGTAACCATTGGTGCTTCATCCCACACAATTACCTTCGTCATTTTTAAAAGCTGACCAAGTGCAGATTGTTTACTTACCGAACATCACATATCAGGACTTGTTTGAAGAGGAATTTAAAACGTGAATGACCAGTTCTTCCACCAAGTAATAAAGAAGCAGCTGTTCCATATGATGTCATTGCCAATGCAATGAGTTGTCTACATCGTACTGTAGCAAGCAATGCTTTGTACAAATAAGTTTTACCAATACCTCCTGGACCATCAATAAAAAAAGTCAATTTCTATCGTTGAAAACACTATTTAAAATAGTATCATAATCAAATTGTTGTTCTTTATTTAAACTCTTTGTAAAATGTATGTCAACATTTGCCATTTTTTCTAAAATCATATTTGTTAACATGTCGGCGTCATTTACAGCAATGTCGAAATCTGTGAAGAAAAAATCATTTACACTTTTACCAACAACTTCTAAGAATGAATTTATACAACGTAGCGCTCTAGTCTTAGCATGATACTTTGTCTGACTTGTATGTAAAAAATCTTCTATCATGTAAGTTTTAAATTTAATCCATAAGTTTCTAGGATTTGTAGGAGCACAAAAAATTAGCACATTAGCAAAAAGTCGACGGAGTGATATAGGCATTTGATAAGAAATTGCCTCAGTTAAACACATGTCAAAATAATTATTTCCACTTATTAGACCATGTAAGAATGTAGCCTCGTGATAAGTAGGTGCGACAACACCATTAACTGTTTTTAAATCTTCAAAAGATTTTGGTCCTTTAATATGATTCAGTAAAACTCTTAAAAAACATTTCTCACCCTCAGATGGATTAGCAGCAACAATTCTACCAATAACATTTTTCTTTTTTCTAGTATTCCAAACTCGCAAATATGTATTCTATATAAAGTATGTAGAAAAACCTCTATAAAGTAAAGTCTGAGCCTTTTCATCAGAAATATTCATTCTAAAAAATTCAGTTAACATTGTTCGTTAGATAGAGTCTTTATTTATAACTTCTGATAAATCATCAGTTTCATTATAGGTAACTAATTGAGAATTTTCAACATGTAATTGCAAATAAATTACAGAAGGAGACATGTTAAATAAATCAAAACTAAAAATTCTCTAAACAGCTTCTGGCACAGATATCCATCTAGCAGTTTGGTAATTTGAAATTTCATCAATATAATATTCATTAGTTTCTTTATTTACAGCAAAATTAACACGATCATGTCCTTTATATACATATTTATATAAACATTTCACAGCTTTAACAGAAGAACATATTTCTACATTAATATGACAATCATATTTAGCTAAAATATATGGATTGTACGGTACAACCCATCTATTGTCTAGAATGCATCCTCTGACTCTAACAGTAACACCATCATTACGACGTTTATAAAACGGATAAGAATCATTATTTAATGAAGTATATAAAATATATTCTTTTGGATATTATTTTTACAAGTATGATTGTTTTTCATGCAAACATTTGTAGGATTTAATTGATCACAAGGAACATGCATCATATGTTTGATCAAAGTAGCATGTAGATAAGGATTTTTCTTTTTATCTGGTATATCACACGAAACAATTTCATCAACTTGCATAAAATTAGTAATCTTAAAACTTGATTTAAATATAAGAAGAAAATGAACGTGAGGCAGACCTCTTTTTTGGAATTCAATCATATAAACATAAACATAAGCAATTACAGGCCCGAGAATTTCCCTCTTTAATAAATATGTTTTTAATTCTTCAAGTTTAGCTCGAAATATTCGTGCTAACAAGTCTGGCATATATTGTATTTCATCATTATGTCTCAATTCTTGTTTAATTTCAGGCCAATTTGGATTACATGTCATTGTTAAAAATACATTGAGTTTTCCATATCTTTGAACTAAAGACATTGCATCCATATATCTTTTAGTTAAATTTCTAGGACATCCAATAAACTCTGTGGGTAACACTATTGATTTACCAATCTTATAGCCTCTATTCTTACCATTTTGTACACTATCTATAATTCCTTGGTAAAGTTTCGCTCTTATAATCTTTTGATTATTTCGAAAATAATCCAGTCTTGTAGTTTCAATTTTAACATGCATATCTACTATATATTCCTGCAGAAGTCTGCATGTATGAAGAAGTATAGACTTATATGAAAGCCTCACTTGAAGTTTGTAGCAATAATATTCGCGACAGGAGACATTCATTCGCTCCTTCGTTTTCGTCAAAACTGAAAAGAAATATGAAGAAAAATTTGAAAAGGAGAATATAATTACATACTCTTTTATTACATATAAAACAATTTCATAGATAAAACTTACCACGTTCTTCCATTTCCAAAAGTTGTTCAACGGAGTGACTGTTATTAATTTGTATAAAATTTTCATCCATGAGTGAAGAGGTATTCAAATTGACTTTTTGGATACCTTCGTGCCATCCAGGTTCTCCATAGGCAAATATTAATGGATACTTGAAGTGGATCATAGCAGCCATAATAGTAGTTTACTTTAGAATGTCCATAAATTAATATATCACGATTTTGAAGGCTTGCAAATGGATCTTCATCAACCCAAACTGCGGGCACTTGTTCACACGATGACATATTATAAAGTCTTTGGTCAAGACCTAGATCACGCCTAAGCACAATATGACATGAACCAAAATCAGAAATTTCACTTAATGATCGAAAAAACAACAATATAGATTCATCTTTAAGACATCTATCAATTTTCTCAAAGTTGTTTCACACAACCTGTCAGAACTTTTTAGTCTACTAGTGATTTCATTATCAGTATCATAGAAGTATAACTGTAAATATGCTGGTTTCCCATCAGTTGGTAACAATGGATTTTTAAAATGGTATACTTGTCCTTAAACTCTAAATGTATATGTACCTTTATTATTTCTACACAATTTTTTATTATATTTAACACCGAAAGAAGTGAAAGTAAAATGATTGTTATAACTACGAGCAACCTTTTTAAAAGCAACTACCTCACATGAAGTAGAAGTAAATAACTCAAACAATTCAGGAGGAACACTATGTAACTGTAATCTAACTTTTCCATCGCAACAACAAAAGCCCTTACTTTCTTTATGAAACTTTTTTGCACCACAATATTTACAAATTGTAGATGATGGAAGAATATAAGGTTTGGTTGGAATGTCTCGTAGATTTATTCGTTTGGAATCAACTCTTTTATAATCAGGTAAAATATTATGAATTTATGATGTTTCATTTTCATTTTCAGAGACTTTTTCAAGACAAATATTTTCATCCTTGTATAACTCAATATAATCATCGATACAATCTAAAAACATAAAAATAAAAATAAGATTGATGAAAGATAACATAAACAATTCTAAAAAATGGGGAAAACACAAGTAAATTAACGAAAAAAAAAACCAAACCTATTTCAAAGTCACGACATCTACTTCGCCTTTCTGGTGGATAACTTGTAGTAGCTTTCAGAATGCCAAATATGTATGTTAAAATTATGTAGAAAAAAGAATAACAAAAAATCATATTTCAACAAATAATCATACATAAAACCCCTTTACGCAATTTTTCTTCTTTTACAATTGGCTGAAGTTGAGAATTTTGTGCTTGTGTAGATGGCATTCTTGAATAAGCACGTTTATTTTTAAACCAATTATAAACATTGTTATCACTAATTTGGCTATATAACAACAACTGAGAGACTATCTGTGCAATTTTGGATTTGTTTGGAGTTGTGTTGCCTTGATGAAATATAGATTCAAGAACTTGGAGCTGAGGAAATGTAGGTGTTCATCTTCCCATTATGACTCTGAAAGCAAGTTATGACAGCAACCAAGTCAACTACAAAACTTAAAACAGAAAAATTATAATAAAATATACTATACTTACAAGGAAAAAAAATATTATTATTATGCTATCTTCGACTAATATAGACTATCCATAGCTATGCATAAATAAGCCACATGCTTCAAATATTTATCAGAGTGTGCATATAGACATCATATTTTCAATTATTTATTTAAACAAACATGCTTAATGAATAAAAATAAATATAATAGGAAAAATCTAAACAAAATTTGGGAGGAAGAGTTAGATTATGTGTTTTTTCACGTTATATAACATGTATATATTAGCAAGAAATCATCTAAATTTTTTTGAAGAGATTAGTTAATTTGAGATAAATGTTTTTAATTTTATTTGATTAGATGAGGTTTATGCATGGATTTGATAACCAGATTCTTGTTCTTGCACTATGTTCTCTAAAATTCATAATTGATTAGTGGGAAGTATTGTTTCGTTAAAAACTCAGGTTGGTTTTGCTGGCTACTTATAAATCTCTATCTTTTTATTATTTCCAAAAACACGTTAAAAGGAAAAAAGGAAAAAGGAAAAAGAAAAAGAAAAAAAATGCAACCTCACCGTGGCACGGAGGGCTAACTAGCCCTCCGTGCACGAAGGTTTAGACCTCCGTACACAGAGGACATTAGACCTCTGTGAGCCTCAGTACACGGGGCCTAAGCCTCCGGCTAATTTTTTTTAAAAATATTTTTGAGAATAATAAAAAAACAGTATTTTCAGTAAAAATTTGTTTATTATAACACCCGTAAATCTCTTGTCAAATCTAATTCAAATGCAAAGTACACTCTTTTTTAGCTTAAATACCTCCATTTTTCACTAAATTTTTTTCCATTCAACTCATCCATACTTCAAATATTCCACGTAACAAACAATAAAGTTCTCATAAAATGGGTGTCTCACGTAGTTTCTTCGTAATCATCACCCCTTCCCTTAATCACAATGTTCAGCTGGTTAGTGCTTCTTTGACATTTTAATATAAGTTTTATCACATGCTTATGTTTTTATTATTTTTATATATGTATATTTAATATAGATGCTTCCTACATCTTTCATCAATGACTGGAGGCAACAACTTGGCAATACAATACAAGTAACTGCATATGATGGCATAATTGTCACCATCAAATTAGAAAGAGTGGATGGAAACATATACCTAGCCGATGGATGGGAACAATTTTTCAACCATCACAATTTACAGAATGGTTATGCTTTAGTATTCGAATATAATGGTGATTCCTCACTAAACATGACTATATTTCACCTTTCTGAGCTAAAGGTTACATACTACTCTGATGAAGAAGGCCAAGAAGGAAACACTTCAGATAAACTTATATTTGAAATAATACTAACATCTATATATATATATATATTAGTTTATCGCTATAGGCACTATTCAAATAGGAGAACCTGATTTGATTCCGGGATGTCTACCGAATAGACGTTGGTCAGCCCATTGTTTGCCAAGGTAGGCGTGTTTGGGTGGTCCCGTTTGTAGGCTTGGTAATAATCAGTCTATCTTATTTAACTGTTTTTATTGTGATAAATTGTTATAATTTCATTAAATTTAATTATGTCTTCAGTAACAAATTGGTTAAAAAGATCGAGATCTAGAAATAGAAGAGAAAATAAATCAAATGAGAATAGAACAATTGTTTTTCAAATAGAAGAAGAAATTGATTATGCATCTGCATCATCATCTGTATCAAATGACTTCAACTCTCATGAACTTCAAATTGCTCAAATTGAACAACGTCTTCAAAATTGGACTATTCCAAAGATGGATAAACATACCATCTATGAAATAGGAAAATTTGACTTTTCTCAAAATTATGTTATCAAAACTATTGAACAAACTATTTCAATTAATAGTCAAATTTTTTTATTAATTTACTTACAAAAGAAGCTATTGAATCCCACAAGAAGAAATTTAAATATCTTCATGTTGGAATAATTCAAATAGCAATTAAGCCCTTGTTTAGACTTGGTCTTGATGTTCCAATTCTTCTTACTCTTAGAGATAAAAGACGTCTCAATTTTGAAAATTCAATACTTTCACTTCTAGAATCTAATCTAGAGAGTGGTTCAGTATTTTCAAACTGTTATCCCAACTTTTCAATTAAGCTTACTGATTGAGCAATTCTCAATCTTCATATTCAGACTAAAAATCTTGAATTTGACAGTCGGTCAAATGCTTTTACTGTAATATACAGAGTATATTATAAGCTTATGAATACTCAACTCAATATTGGAACTCTTCATTCTTCACCAAGAGACGAAAGTCTTTTAGTTTAAGTTAATCATTTTCATTCAAATGTTGAGATTTCAAAAAGAATTCCATGGAATCTTCAATCTCATGAACTCGAATGGAATTTTGATAATGTTCAAGCACCTATTCCTGCTCAAACTAGAACAATTCCAAATCAAATCCTTAATTTTTCAGATGGAAAAACTAAGATTTTATTCAAAGGTTCATATTCAAAGATTCAAAGATCTTATTCTGCTAAATCCTTTTCTACTAGGTCTGATGAGAAACCTAGATCATCTTTTCAATCTTCATATAAAGGAGCAGATTTTACTCCTATTATTCCAAAACCTCATTATCAAAATGAATATGAAAAAGATGATGATCAACCAGAATCACCAACTTTTTCAGATATGATTCCTCCCTCCAATCTTGATAATCAATGTAATGTTATTTTTTCTGAAATTGATAGAAGAAAAGAAGTCAAATATGACCAAGATATTTGTTCAAAAATTTTAGAAGACTTTTTCGAGAAAGTTTTTCTTCTAAACAAAAAGAATCTTATTGGGAAGATTATTTTAAATCTTCTACTGATTTAAGTTTCTATGATTGGATTCAATTCAAAATTTTTGGCAAAAGACTAGAAAAAACAAAAATTTTACTTCAAAAACTCATGTCATTACTTGGAAAACTCCAGAAAGAAATATTTTCCAATCAACTCATCCTCCATGCAAGAATTAGTTATTCCTCATGGAAAAACTGAAATCCTTGCATCTCCTCTCAAAAGGATTTCTAAAGAACGATATGATAAATCTCTGATTATTGCTAAGGATATTAAAAATATTCAATCCCAGAACAATTATACTAATATTGTTCTTCAATCTATATGTTCTCAGCTCTATCGCATCAAATCAAATTCTGAATCTGAGAATATTACTTCTCAAAAAGATTCTTTTAAAGAATCTAGAGAAAGTAATAGTAAAGAAAAGAATTTATCAAAACCATCATCTTCTTCCTCTTCAATTTTCAAAAGTAATGATATTATTTCTCAATTTGGAAAATCTTCAACTCTTCAAACTGAAAGTGAAATTCTTTCTGAACTCGCCACTCAATTAAAAAAATTTCATGTTTCCAAAAATATCAATACCATTGATGAGATAGAATCTCAATTTATTGATCAGAAATTTGACTCAATTAATAAATTGAGAAAATCTGATTATCAAAATATTCCAAAATTTTATCCTCGTCCTTCATTCCCAGACCAGCTTTTTGAAGAAAAAGCTAGTCCTCAAAGAACATATGATGGTAATTCCAGTGTCGAATGAAATCTTGATGGACTTACCGAATATCAAATCATCAATTTTATTGGTATTCCAAAAAATATTGTTCAAATGCAAAATGACATTTTGATAAATTTAAGATGTCCAAACTTACAAGATTTTCGATGGTACAAAGATATGTTTTTATCTCGTATCATGATTAGAGAAGATTGTCAACAATCTTTTTGGAAATAAAAATTTAATTCAGGTCTTCCCAAACTCTTTGCAGAAAGAGTAAAAAATTCTATTTTTAAAGAATTCAATGACCTTCAAACACTTACTTATGGAGAAATTATCAATTTTATCAATATTGAAGCTTTAAATTTATGCAATGATTTAAAACTTAAAAGCCAAATTGAAAATAGAAAAGTCTGAAAGTCGTAAAGAACTCGGATCTTTCTGTGAACAGTATGGTTTTGAAAAAGTCATTCCTCCTTCTTCAAAATCCAAAATTTTTTCTAAAAATAGGAAATTTTCTAGAAGAAAATATTCCAAAAATTATTCAGAATAATTTTCTAACAAAAGAAAACCTTTTTCAAAGAAGAAAGTTTCAAAAATTTATTCGAGTATCACTTGCTGGAAATGCAATAAAATTGGTCATTATTCCAATAAATGTCCACTTAAAAAAAATTAGTAATATTCAAATTGATGAAGATACTAAAACTCAACTTCTCAATCTTATTGAATCAAGTTCTGATAATGAGTCTAACTCAGAATTAGAACAAGTTTTTATTAATCAAGAAGATTCTGATCATGAATTTTCTTTTCATTCCTCTTATACATCTTCAAATTCAGATAAAGAAATTTGTTGTTGTAAAACTATAAATATTTTATCTCGAGAAGAAGAGGTTATTCAAGATATTATTGATAGAATTGATAGTCCTAATCTCAAGAAAAAATTCTCGTTCCTTTTACCTTTTACTTCAAAACAAGATTTTGATGATATCAATATCAATGAAATTCTCAAACATGCTCAAAAGAAATTTTCAAAAGGTTCTAAACCTTCCATTCTTGATCTTCAAGAAGAGATTAAAAGTATGAAAACTCAAATTTCATATCTTGAAAATCAAGTCAAAGAAATTCACATGGAAGTCGTTTGTATGAAAGCAAAAAACTTAAATGATGAATTTTATTCAAAATTCAAAAGAAAATCGAAAGTTTCTTCTAAGAGATCTTCAAAACATTCTTAGTCCTCATCTGATTGCTCATTAGATTCTGATTTCAAAATTCTTAAATCTGAAGAAGAAAAGGTTAATGTTATTAACTGAATTCAACTTCAGAAATGGTACTGCAATATGACCATTGTTGTAAATGAAGAATTCAAACTTTCAACACGTGTTCTTATTGATTCAGGCGCAGATCAAAATTGTATCAGAGAAGGCTTCATTCCTACAAAATACGTTGAAAAAACTACTGAGCGTCTTTATGGTGCAAGTGGGAAAAAGCTTAATATAAAATATAAAATTTCAAAAGCTCATGTTTGCAATTCAAATATTTGTTTCAAAAATATTTTCTATCTTGTAAAAGATTTAGATCAAGAAGTTATTCTTGGTACTCCTTTTATTGTTCAAATTTATCCTTTTAAAGTCAATTATAAAGGATTAACTACAAAAGTTTTTGGTCAAAAAATATTTTTTGAATTTACAAATCCTCCTTCTTATAAAGATATCAATTCCTTAAAAGAAGCTGCAATTTCAAAAATTATCAACAATATTAATTTAAAACGTAACCATATTCAATTTCTTAAAGAAAAAATTCAATTTCAAAAAATAGAAAAAAGATTACAAGAATCTTTTCTTCAAGAGAAAATTTCAGAACTTCAAAATAAAATTGAAAAAGAAATTTGTTCAATTATTCCAAATGCCTTCTGGGATAGGAAGAAACACGTTGTTTCTCTTCCTTACAATTCTGATTTTCATGAATCAAATATTCCTACAAAATCTCGTCCTATTCAAATGAACAAAGAGTTACTTGATTTCTGCATCAAAGAAATTGATGATTTACTTGAGAAATGTTTGATCGTACCAAGTAAATCTCCATGGAGATGTTCAGCTTTCTATGTCAATAATTCTGCTGAAATTGAACAAGGAGTTCCTCGTTTGGTAATCAATTATAAACCTCTTAATACTGCTCTTCAATGGATTAGATATCCTATTTCTCAAAAGAAATATCTTTTGAATCGTCTTTGCAAAGATGTCATCTTTTCAAAATTTGATATGAAGTCAAGTTTCTGGCAAATTCTAAATAAAGAAGAAGATAGATACAAGACCGCCTTCAATGTTCCTTTCGGATAATACGAATTGAATGTTATGCCATTCAGTCTCAAAAATGCTCCCTCTGAATTTCAAAAAATTATGAATGATATTTTTAATCCTTTTTCAAATTCCATTATTGTTTATATTGATAATGTTCTTATATTTTCTGAATGTATAGAACAACATTTCAAGCATATATATACATTTATTCATATTATTAAGAAAAATGGTTTAGCTGTTTATGCTAAAAAAATTGTTTTATTTCAAATAAAAATTCGTTTTGTTGGACATTACATTCATAATGGTACTTTAACTCCAATTTAAAGGAGTCTTGATTTCATTGACAAAATTTCAGATGAAATCATAGATAAAACAAGTTTGCAACGTTTTTTAGGATGTGTCAATTATGTGGTTGATTTTGTCAAAAGTATACGTCAAATCTATGCTCCATTATTCAAAAGATTACAAAACAATCCTGACCCATGGAGTCACGAGTACACAGTTGCAGTTCAAAAGGGCAAAAAAGCAATAAAAAACATTCCCTGTCTTTCAATCCTTGACCCAACAGCCTCAATTATTATTGAGACAGATACCTGAGATGTTGGATATGATGGTGTGTTAAAGCAAATCCCACTTGAGTCATCTCAAGAACAGTTAGTTAAGTAACACAGTGGTGTGTGGACTGGCTCTCTAAAGAATTACTCCACTATCAAAAAAGAAATTCTTTCAATAGTACTGTGTATTTCAAAATTCCAAGACGATCTTGTCAACAAAAAATTCATTTTGAAAACTGATTGCAAAGCTTCAAAAGATGTTTTACTAAAAGATGTAAAAAATCTTGTTTTCAAACAAATCTTTGCAAGATGGCAGGCTATTTTGTCCTGTTTCGATTTTGAAATTCTTTATATACAAGGGAATCAAAAATTTTAGCAGACTTCCTTACAAGAGAGTTCATTCACAAAAAGAGTGAAAATGAGTTGGGCGAAGCAAGTTGAAGAAGAAGATCAAAATCCATTTCAAAAGAAGCAAAGTAGAAAGAAAATTTCTATTCCATTTTCTCAATCAATGATCTCTTAAAAGATCATTCCGAAAAAGAAGCTCAAGAAGCTTCATCCTCTTCAAATACCCTTTCTACCCTTATCAAAAAACCTGATCAAAATAAGCTTAAAGAAAAAGCTATCCCTTCAAATTACAAAAAAGCTGTCCAAAGTTCTAGAAACCTTCCTCAAATCAATCCGCCTCAAAATTTTCAATATTTTACCGAAAGTATCTTTGAAAATTGCCTTGATATGGAAACATCTTGGCTTAACAGATACTCAAATCTGGAAACATCTTGGCTTAACAGATACCCAAAAAATTTCTGGTTCATGCCTTCAAATGTCAAAAAATCCCGAGATTATCATGAAACTATCCTTTTGAAAATTGGATCAGCCATAATTTCTCATACTCCAGATCCTCAAAATAAAGAAGTTACAATGCATTCAAAAATTAGTATCCTTAGGGTATTGTCTTACGAAAACTGGGGACAAGACCCGTGGGAAGAAAAGAGACTCAAGCTCTCTTCAACAAGTTTTTCAACTCTTGAACTTTTCAATTATTTTGATTACTTGAATACTTGGTACAGAGTCTTTTTTTTAGACCTGTTACTCATTCATGGTTCATTCTTTTTAATCAAAACTGTCATCCTCATTTTTCAAAGTGGTTTCAAACTTGATTTGTGTATCATGGACTTGAAGAGAAAATTTTACCCAGTCTTACTCTTCAAGGATATGAATACTTCAAAAGAGAGGCAAAAACATTTTTAAAGCTTCATGAAAATATTTTGTTTCAATTTGCCTTCAATATGAAAGTATCCTGAATCTTTTGCTGGGATTTCTTTCTACTTCATAATCAAAATGATGAATTCTTTACTCAAAAGATTACCAGAAGATTCAAAGTCAAATGGTGGTCCAAATTCAAGGAAACAAATTGCTGTCCAAAAGCAATTCAGTCATGGATTCAAGAACAATGAAATTTGGGAGTTCCAAAATTCTTAAAGAAAGAACAAGATGATCAGGCAGACTTTCTAACTGAAAAACAAAGGATCATTTCAATGTTATCAAATGTAAAGATCCGAAAGAATTATTAGAAATTTATGAACAGATTTCTAAAATTGAATCAAAAAAATCAAACACTCAAGACTCAGATCAAGAATCTCAAAATTCTCAAGAAACAAACAATGGTGATGACCTAATTGATTTAGGATTTGATGATTTTCTTACACATGAGAAGGCTGTAATTATCAAATGACTACAAGAACCCAGTTTTCTTGAAGAATTCAGAAATTACTGGGTTACTAAATCAAAAGATATTCTTTTCAAGATGTGCATGCCAAAATTATCTTTATTAAAGTAAAAATTTTACTTTTATAAAGATGGTCAAAAGTTGTCAAAAAAGTGATGTGAAAATTCAAGATGTTGTTCCCCACTTCTTTTCAAGATTCCATCAAGATGTCTCATTCTGCTTTTCAAGATTATTCAAAATGAAGAATTGTTTGACGTCTGGATTTCTCTATAAGAAGGAAGGCTTTTCTTCATTTCAAGTAGAGCGAATTTGGCAATAGAAGTTTATTCTCTACAAAATTTTGTAATTTCAATTCTGTAATCTTTCAATCATCAATAAACATTTCTTTCTCAATTTGATCTTTTTCTATTTTGTTTTTGTTTTCTTTGCCAGACAGCAGTTGTCAAGATTTGTGCGCAGCGTTCAAATTCATGATTCTCTGCATCACAATTGGGACATTACCACAAATTTAAGACCAAGCGACGTAATAAGATGTCTCACCATAGATTGCGCTGATTTTGTTATGGAAAAACAACTACAAATGGGTAATAGATGCGTTTTTCAACTAATCAACAACGAAAGACCAATGTTTATGGTCTACAAAAAAGAGGATACTGGAAGTTTGACACATCTATAGAACTTTCAACTGGTTGTAACTTTTCCTTGTCGTAACTTTTCCTTCTACGAATCCACTTTATGTCGACATGCATTATATATATCCACAGCAATTAATATAAAACCAATTCCGTCAATTTCAAAGTTTCGAACTTTCAAACCTCAACAAATTCATCAAAAATTTGCACGTGGAAAAAATACACAAATAATAAAAGCATGAGAAAAAATACGAATGAATTTATATACAAACACAAAGAACAAATTAGGTAATAAAAAAAAAAGAAAACACATTAAACTCCACAAATAAAAATAAAAAGAGATATGAAAAAAGAAAACAGAAGAAGAAACATTTTTGTTAAAATATATAATAAAAATAATGCAAAAGAAAGTTATGAAAATTAAATAAAGATTAGTATAAATACAATTTAGTTAACTGGAAACAACAAAATTTATATCTCTAAGATTTTTGAAGCTAATATCTAAGTAAGCACAACAATTTATTCATATGACTTTTTTTTCTCTTTATCTTATTATTACTATTTATATAGTAGGCAAACAAATATAAAATGAAACCAAAAAAAAGTTATTATAAAGTCTTTAAATTAAATTAAAATTATTAAAGTAAAAATAAATTTTATTTAATTAAAATTGAAAAATTCGCGTTTTAAATGAAAAGAATAAAAAATTTTAAATTGAAAAAATGAATTTTAAAACAACTTTCAAACAAAATTAAAAAATAATATTTTTTGAGTGAAGAGATAAGATTGGTGGCATGAAAAATTGCGTGTTGTATATAAAATATATACTAAGACGGCGTCATTTTTGGAAAAAAATTTTAAAATGCTACAGTGAGACAAATGAAATTAAATTGAAATAATCTAAATCAAAAATAAATATTATTTAATTAAAATTAAAAATTCCCACGAAAAGAATAAAAAAATTTAAATCGAAAAATAAAGTTTAAAACAATTTTCAAACAAAATTTAATAAAAATGAAATAAAAGAAAGTTATGAAAAAAAATATATATATACACATATTATTTTTTTAGTTAAAATTGGAAAAGTAAATTTTAAATTAAAAAATAATAATAATAAATAAGGAGACAAAGTCTCTGTGCACGAAGACAATTGTCTCCGTGCATGGAGGCCTTGTCTCCATCCGTGCACGGAGACTTGTTAGAGAAAAAGCTTTTTTTTTTTTTTTAAAGTTAATATATTTTTACATATAATAACTAACTACAATCATATTTTTTTAACTTAAAAAATAAAATAAAAAATCGAAACAAATTTTTAGCTATAACTAAGTCTTTACATTTTTTAAAAATATATTGAGATAAGATTTGTGGCATGAAAAGTTGCGTATTGCAGTAAATTTGGAGGTAGTATATAATAAAATGTATAATAAGACAACCATCGTCGTTTTTGCTCACCCACTTGAAAAAAAAAATTAAAATACTACAGTGAGTTAAAATAGATTAATTCATTATTACTTTCTACAGTGACTCCACATTCACCTTTTTATATATAGTAGGAAAATGTTGTCTGTCAAACCACTGTTATCACATCCATTCTGTGGACAAAAACAAAAAGGCAATATGGATATTTTCTCTTGCCATCAGGGTCGGCCCTGGCCCAAGGCAAGTAAGGCAACTGCCTTGGGCCTCTAAAAAAGGCCCAAAAGGGCCCATCCCAAAAAAATAAAAAAAATGAGGAAAACTGACCGCCTTCTTCTCCATTCCAATCATCTTCACCAAACAAAATCTTGAGTCCTTTTTATCAAGAAAGGAAGAATTGTGTACGTGATAAACTCGAAGCGAAGTAGAGAACAATATTAATAAGGAAATTCGTAAAAACTACAGTCAACCAGCAAAGCTGCAAAAGTTATGGCGAAATCCGATTGCCCAACCACAGGTTCTGCCTCTTTGTCTTCTTCTTATGCTTATGTTGGCCAATCCATGCTTCCATTCCGGTATGGTTTCTCACTTCTCTGTCTTTTCATTGATTTCTCAGTCAGAAGCTTCATTTTCTGGTCGACGACAAATGCTTCAATTGGTTTATTAAGCAACAGACCTTCGACTGGTAGCCGGCGACGCCAGATGTTGATGAATCGATCTGACTGTTAAGGTAATTCAGTTCTGGCAATATCATATATATGTATCATGTCTTAATTTCTATCTGCTGAATCTTATGTCCTTGGATTTATCATTTATAACTGAGGGTGAGTCGGTCGGGCCATTTTGATGGGAAGGGATAGATGTGGAAAAATAATACTTTGCCATCTAAAGTTGGTTAAAAATTCTGCCTAACCAACTGTACGACAGAATCTCGCATATTAAAATACAGAAATCGTTACAAATTGTATTTTGATAAATACAAATGATGTTGACATTCTCGTAATTGTAAAATTGCGAAATCCTCTTATTAATGATCTGAATATTTGAAGACGAGGGGCCACGTGGCTTAAATCCTGATCTTCAATAATTTGTTGAAAATTTGATTTGTCGAGATTTGACTTGTTTGGAACTTGAATCTTGATGTTTGGACTTGGACTTGAATTTGATTTAATTTGAGGAACACTTTGATCTTCTTGGACTTGGCGTGAACTTGTTTGATTCGAAAAAGATTTTAATCTTCTTGGAGTTCACCGAGTTAAGGCTTGACAGAATTTCTTCCCTTCTTTCAGCCTTGAGATTTCTTCAACACTTCGTGGCGTTCTCTACTTTCTTTTCTTGCTTGTTTTCTGTGTCTCGTGTGCCCCTATCTTATGGACCATTGGTCCTATTTATAGGGAAAATTTTGTGACCAATTTTGGTAACCACTCAATTATCTCTAATAAAGAGATAAAATTGAGTAATTTATGATTTTATTTATTTTATTTATATGTTTATTTATTTTCAAATGTGGTATGGACCTTTTTGTTTTATGGGTTTTAGAAGACTTTAATAAATTTAATTAGGTTGATTATTTAAATCGACCCAATTCATTTTATTTATTTATTTTTTTTTATGTTTACAAATGCTCCCTCAAGATTTATTTATTTATTATGAAATAAATTAATTAATAAATCTTGATTTCTATTGAATTGTTTGATTTTGATTTTTTTTTATTTGATTTGATCTCAAACATTTCATTAGTAAATTAAACAGATGAAATATTTGAGAATAAAATGTGAATTTGATAAAATTCTTATCCTTCAAATTTGAGAATAAGATTTTTTTATGTTTTTATTTTTTTATTTGTTGAATTTTGATTATTTATTTATTTTATAGACCCATACAAAATTTTATTTGAACAGACCTTTTGTGTTTTATGATAAATTGGGCTTGGGTAAGGTTCAATACCCGCCTATTTATATGGATGAATTATGAGATTTGGAAATAAGTCTATTAAATATTGCAAACAGAGGTAGAGAATTTTATTTTATTTTTGTGTAATTTTATTTTATTTTATTTTTTCTTTCTCTCGTCTTCTCTTTCTTTCCGTTTATTATTATTATTATTTTTAAGCAAAACGTGAAAACCAAGAAATTCTGTACCCATTTTAATTGCTTTCTGTACATGGCAGAAAGTGGAAACCAATTAACAATTTTAAATTTCTAATTGGTTTCAAATCGGTTTTGCTTTACCCTTTTTTATTATTATTTCAGTTTTTTGGGTTTCGTCGTTAGTAGCAGAAACTTTTTTTTTTTCAGCTTCTCTATTTGGTTGGTTTGTTTGTTGATTTTTTTTTTGGGCAGCAGAAATTGTTTTTTTCTTTTTTAATACTTGGTTTCCGCCGCAATTTATGAACTTAGCTTTGGTGGTTTTTGCTAACTTCGAGTTTGGTTTTCTACAATTACAAAAATCAAACGAATTGCTTGAAAAAAAATTTGGTTTATTATTATTTTTCGCTGCCAATAGAAAACGGATACTGAATTCCAATTTGGAAAAATTTTAAAAAACCAATTCCATATTGGAATCCGTGAAGGCCGATTCCAAATTGAAAAACCAATTCCATATCGGAATATGTGAAGGTCAATTCCAAATTGAAAAAAACAATTCCATATTGGAATCTATGAAGACCAATTCTATATTGGAATTGGTTTGGTTTCTGACAATCTTTTCCAATTTTTATTTTATTTTTTTATTTTCTGGTTTATGCGTTGACTTATCTTTCTTCTTCTTCTTTTTTTTTTTTTAATAATTGACGTCAATTTTCTTTTTTTTTTCCTTTCCTTTTTTTTTGTCTTTATTTCTTTATTATTATTTTATTTTGATACCTCTTTTTTTTTTTTTTATTATTGTTAATATTATTATGTTTGTTTTTGTATATTTTGTTTTAACAATGTTGAAACTAACATTTTTTTTCCGCAAGGATTCAACTTTTTGGAGTAAATCAAGTATTTTGAGGTTCAAAATTTTCTTCGTGTAGAGGTTAATTTTTTTTTTTTTTTGCAATTATTCTATGAGTTCAGGAAAATTATATGTTTATGAACAAACTTAAAATTGCAAACCTTTCCGTGCACATTGAGGACTAATGACTGTCGCTTTTCACCATTGAATGCACTTTTGTTTGGAGACCAAGGACTTGCTCCTTCAACCGTCCAAAAAAATTGTGTTGGGGACCAAGGACTTGTTCCTTCCATCGTCCAAGGCACTTTATGTTAAGGACCAAGGACCTGCTCCTTCCTTCATCCAAGACACTTCGTGTTGAAGACCAAGGACTGGCTCCTTCCATCGTTCAAGGCACTTTGTGTTAAGGACCAAGGACCTGCTCCTTCCATCGTTCAAGGCACTCTGTGTTAAGGACCAAAGACCTGCTTCTTCCATCGTCCAAGACACTTCGTGTTAAGGACCAAGGACTGGCTCCTTCAACTGTCCAAGACACTTTTTTTTTGCAGGCATGGCTGGAACAAGTTCTGATGATAAAGCGTGTTCTGACATGCATGAAATTGTCGAGTTTAAAAATCAAGGCAAAACTTATTTACGTTTCAAAGATACTGATGTGAAGTACCATGCGCAGACCGGCGTACGAGGTGAACTTAGATTCAGTGTCCATAAGCCAACGACAAATCCTTCTCCCGACCTTCTGGAGCCATTGTCGGAGTTGCATATGTCCACCATTAGTGATTGTCACGAGAGTTTGGATACTGGCAAGTCCAATCGCTCTAGCAGTCATCTTCCCTTTTTGTGTCTTTCGCCTCATCATTCTCAGAGCATGGAGTACATCCCAAGGGCTATGATTTGTGAGAGAATTGATAATAGAAAAATACGATGAGAAAGCACACTGGTCAGTCGAGGAGAGATTTCTTTTCTTCCAAAATTTTGGGAGTGGTCTTTGTGGGTCCATATACTTCTGCTCAAGAGGAATCTCCGAGAGTTAGCTTTTGCAGTCGGTTCTGCTACAAAAGATTACCATCACCCAAACTCCATTTACAGAGCTCTTTGTGAGGTTTGGTGTCCAGAAACCAACACCTTTGTGACTGCCAATGGTGAAATTGGCATTTCTCTTTGGGACATCCGCAAGATGAGTGGACTTTCGATCATGGGTCATTATTATGAGGAAGTAGTCCCAAGCCTTTCAGAGTTGACGGATCATCTTCCCAAGTCTTGTTTGTATCTCTTTAATGTTTTCGCATTGATTGCCCACGCGAATGAATCTGACAGAGTTACTCACGAACAGTGGATTAATTTTTGGTTTCATGAGAATGGTCGTGTCCCAAACCCTGGACAACACAAAAATTATAAGAATGCTATGAATTTAAATCCATTCAAAAGGGGCCATCAAAGAATATCGAAGAAAATACGAAGGCCCGTGGTGGCAGACAAGCCGAGAGACATTACTTGTAGGGATCAACGACATTGGGGCAATTTTCCAGTATCTCTGTCTATGGAAGAAGAAGAGGAATTAGAGATAGCAGCCTATCTCTCCCTATGGCTTTGTCGCTTTGTTCTTCCATCTGGAGACGAAAGTATAAGAGTCGGGACTTTTAAAACATCTTCTAGGATGGCAGACAGATACACTTATAGTCTGGTTCCACCCATATTAGCGAGCATTTATAGTGGACTTACATGAACATCTAACTATCAGGCAAATCCAGACCTTGGCTCAATTTCACATTCATTTCCTGAACATTTTCTTTATGCTTGGGCAGCAACTTATTTTGTCCGAGGTGTTTATGCTCATGTAGAGAAAAATGTCGTTGATTGTCGGGAATTTCTCCGTGGAGCGATGAATACCGATAACTTTTGCTGGAATCCATTACCCTCATCGTCTCATCCTGATGTACGTATGGATGACCAACCGAGGTCTGCGGATACTTCAGAATTCATGATGAGTATTCGATCTGGGTTTGTCTCTTATCGTCGAGGAAATTTTCATTCTTAAGGCGTATAATCCTCACAGGTTTGCAAGACAGTTTGGCTTTAGACAGAAACTTCCCGGTTCACCAAGAAAGTTGAATATTGCCCCCAGTGTAGGTGACATGTATCGGGTTTGGTTGTCCCTAACTCGGATAAAAAGTGGGTCTGTATTTCATATTCCAGAGTATATGAGGGATATACATCAAAACATTGATGTTGAATACCAGGCTTGGTGGAATAGCAAAGCGTTACCACTCTTGACCAAGGTCCAGGTGCAAGTCTTATTTTCTAGTGAGAGCCGTGACTTTGTTCTTAGCTCGACTTCAAACAGGATTTTAGCTAGAGGGTTAAACCCTCCAAATGCTGCTCTTGAAGAGGCTTCTCGAAAGAGAGATCTAAACCAACAAAATGAAAGAGGTATTAAGAGAATCAAAATTATAGTTCCCTCGGCAAAGGTTGCTGCCACCTCTGAGCCTGCTGATAAGGTGTCAGAAGCAATTTTGATTCCAGATCACAGTAGTCCTGGAGATCGAGCATCACAAGCACTAGGAAAGACTGTGACTCCAGAAGATGAAAGTTCTAGAGATCAGGTATAGTTCTCCCCTTTTTTATTTTATTTTATGTACTATTTGTATATGATTTTCTGTCACAATCTTCAATTTCAGGCTCCTCTTTCTCGAATATACAAAATCAAACGACCAATAGAACTGAGGCCGCTTCAAGCTATTCCGAGTCTTTCAAAAGGTGAAGTTGGAGCTTCTCACATTAACCTTAGCCTCCCGAACACATCATCAGATGGTGGATTTTTAGACATGTCGCCCAGGACACGAAATGCATGTATGTGCCCTATTGTTGTTTGCTGCAACTTTTTCCCCCTTTTTTTTTTGATACCAGGCTCTATTTCTTGTAGGATTTCCCATCATCCCTGAAGAGCTAAATTTCTCCTCCATGAATCCAAACTTTTTGCAAGATCAGACTGGCGAGAATGACGGGCGAATCGATGCACTTCAAGGAATAGATGGCATTAATGATTCTCATGACCTTCTTTGCAAATATCGAGGCACCATCAATGGAGGTACTTTGGTACATATCATGGATAATTTTAATGCTAAAGATGAAGTAAATTCAGGGATTGTGAGAGCTAACATTCCAGAGGTCAATCAAGGAGTTCCTGTCGTTCCTTCTTCGTTGGCTTTAGTCAGTATTCCGCCTTCACAAACAAATAATCATCAGGTTGCACCAATCTGTTCTTTCATGTCTGGTCCTCCACCTGGAATTACCCTAGAGTCTTCTTATCTGAAGGCTGCTCTGCAAGAAGCTATGAATAATTACCTCCAGAAATGTTTTAAGGATGTCTTAAAGTATGAATTCTCCAATATTCGATCTTGGTGGGATGAAAATAATTTAATTCTTCAGAATGTGATTACCAACTCATTCCACGCAGACCCAGCACCTTTGATGAAACGCATGGATGTGTTTCTGAAAAAAATTGACTCTTACTTGTCTGAAAGAAAGCAGCACTTGGATTGTCCAACTGTTGAAGAAAAGGCGAAGGAGTTGAAACTTTTGAACATTCAGCTAGAAGTAAAGGATTCTACGTGTTCTTCGTTGAGAGGCAAAATTAGTGAGCTAACTTTTGAGTTAGATAGACTTCGTGATGAACTTCAAGCCCAAGAGGAAGACAAAAGTATGATTGGAACCAAGAAAACAGCATTGGAAAAAGCACAGACAAGAGATGTTGTTAGCATAGCATCCATTGACCAGAAAAGGAAGACCCTTGAAGATAGTTTTCTGCGAGTGATCAATGGCGAGTGATTCTGATGAAGTCGTGAATTTCTGATCTCTCTTTTTTTTTTTAAGACCTTATTGTTTGAATTTTGACTTACTATTTTTATTTGGATGAACTTTTCTTTTTCATGTTTCTTGTGTTTTTTACAGCAATTGATAAACAAATTGAATGAATTTATTAGTTGTGACTGAACTTGAATTTATAATTTATTCAAACTGCCTACGTACCCAAATGGGATCAAGTCGAACGTAGTTCATTACAAGAACACAATTTTTTTTGTACAATGAAAAATTTAAAAATAAAGAACTTCAGGCGAAAAAACGCTTTAAAAATTTTCCATTGATAGGTCTGATTTGCAATCCATCTTTGTCGACTATTTTGTATGCTCCGTTAGTGAATGCATGAGTAACAAGAAAATGGACCATCCCATTTAGGTTAGAGTTGCCCCCTGTTTTTCTTGTGATAATGATTAGCTTGCGCACGAAAAGTACCAGATCTCCAACTTGAAATGATCTTGGTCGCACCTTTTTGTTGAAAGACATGGCCATTCGAGCTTGATAGCATTCTAGATGCATTTGTGCTTCTAACCTCTTCTCATCCAAAGTTTCTAGCTCTTCCAATCGAAGGCGGACATTTTCTTCAGTTGTCAAACCTTCCTGGATAGCAATTCGAAGTGATGAAATTTGACACTCCAGGGGAAGGACAGCTTCTACCCCATATACTAAGGCATAAGAAGTGGCTTGTGTTAGAACTCGATAAGTAGTTCGATAAGCCCATAAGACTTCACCGATTTTCTCATGCCAATCTCTTTTTGATTTGGAGACAACCTTTTTCAGCAGACTGCATAGTATTTTGTTGAATGCCTTTGCCAATCCGTTAGCTGCCGTATTGTACATGGACGAGTTGTACTGTTTGACTCCAAACTTTGCACATAAATTGTTTATGTGGCTATTGCAAAATGGCTTGCCGTTATCAGTTATGATATGTCGCGGAACACTGTATCGATAAATGATTTGGATACGAATGAAATCTGCGACATTTTCTTTCTTTACTTCCTTCAATGGTATGGCTTCGGCCCACTTAGAGAAGTAGTCGGTCCCGGCGAGGATGTATGCATGCCCTGCTGAAGATTTTGGAGTTATAGATCCAACTACATCAAGACCCCATGCATCAAATGGCCATGAAGCTACTGTTGGATGTAATGGTTCCGGAGGTTGATGGATGAAATTCGCATGGATTTGGCAAGTTTCACATTTTCTTGCATAATCCATGGAGTCTTGTACCATAGTTGGCCAGTAATATCCCATCCTCTTTATTCGAAAATGAAGTTTGGGTCCAGACTGGTGGGCACCACAAATTCCAGAGTGGGCTTCTTCCACAACCTGCATTGCTTCATCATTACTTAGGCATCGAAGGAAAACTCCATCAAATGATCGTCAATAAAGTTTTTCCTTATAAAAGATAAAGCGAGAGGCACGCCTCTTGATTTCTGTTTTTCGCCTTGGATTATCAGGTAGCTTTTGATGTTGAAGGAAATCGATTATTAGCTGTCTCCAATCTTCTCTTTCCTCACCTTCGACTACTTCGACACTATTGTTTTCTTCCAAATTACTGGGTAGCAATGACGGAAACACCCATCTTTGAGCAATTGGTATGGAGTGGGAAAATTCTTCATCTGATCTAGCTAAAACAGCATCCAAATTAGCTAAGGCATCAGCTTCTCTATTTTCATTTCTCGGGACGAATTTGATTTTTATCGAATCAAATCGTCTTATAAGCAATGTTGCATGTTCATGATAGGCTTCAAGTCAGAATTACGGACTTCATATTTAGCTAAAAGTTGGTTGATTATCAATTTGGAATCTCCAAAGACTTCCAGTTGGTGGATATCCATATCCAAGGCTGTCTCTAAGCCGATGATAAGAGCTTGATATTCTACCACATTATTCGAACATTTCTCTGTTAAGGCAAATGAGTAGGGCATGACGAGATCATGAGGAGTGATGAAGACTACTCCTGCTCTGGCACCATAATTTCGGGCTGCCCCGTCGAAGTATAGCCTCCATGATGGTATGATTTTGGTGAATAGAACTTCTTCATCGGGAATGTCTTCCTAAAGTTCCCATTCCGTTGGAATTGGGTGGTCAGCAAGGAAATCCACCAAAGCTTTTCCTTTAATGGCCTTTTATGGAATGAATTTGATATCGAACTTAGACAACAGTAATACCCATTTTCCAATCCTTCCATAAAGAATTGGTGTGGACATTATGTACTTCAATGGATCAATCTTTGAAACAAGATTAATTGTGTGTGATAGCATATAATGCCTCAACTTTTTAGCTGTGAAGATTAATGCGAGGCACATTTTTTCAATAGGTGAATACTTCATTTCAGCGTCTACTAGTGTCCGGCTCAAGTAGTAGAGTGCATTCTCTTTTCCTTCTTCGTTAACTTGGGCAAGAAGTGCCCCTAGAGAATATTCTTGTGCTGCAACATAAAGAGTCAGCGACTTCCCTAGAACTGGAGCTGTGAGTACTGGTGGACGAGACAAATATTGTTTAATGCTTTGGAAAGCATTTTGACAAGCGTCATCCCATTCGAATGGTACATCTTTCTTCACCAATTTGTTGAATGGATGACAACGTCCGGCTAGCTTAGAGATAAATCTTTGAATGTATGTAAGTTTTCCCTGAAGACTTTTCAACTCACGTACATTTCTTGGCTTTGGCATGTTGATTATAGCTTCAATTTTTGATTGATCTATTTCAATGCCTCGATGTCGAACAACGAAGCCAAGAAATTTTCCAGAGGTGACGCCAAATGCACATTTCAACGGATTCATCTTTAACTGATGTCTTCGAAGTTTTTTGAAAACATCACGTAAATCTAGTAAATGATCGTCACGTCTTTTTATTTTAACAACAAGATCATCCACATAACATTCAACGTTCTTATGTAGAATATCATAGAAAATCTTTTGCATTGCCCGCTGGTAGGTTGCCCCCGCATTTTTTAATCCAAAAGGCATAACTTTGTAACAATAAATGCCTTTTGGGGTACGAAATGATGTGATTCCTCGTCTTTTGGGTTCATTCGTATCTGATTATATCCAGAAAATCCGTCAATAAAAGATAAGACTTCATATCCGGTAGTTGCATCCACCATCAACTCTGTTATTGGAAGTGGAAAATCATCTTTCGGACATGCTTGATTCAGATCCCGAAAGTCAACGCAATTTCGTAATTGCCTGTTCTTCTTTTTGACAGGAACAATGTTTGCGATCCATGTTGGATATTTCACTTCGCGTATAAATCCAGCTTCAATAAGTTTGTTGACTTCCATTTCAATTTGAGGAATCAGTTCTGGTCGAAATCTTCTTTGAGGTTGTTTGACCGGTCGAACTCCATGTCTTACTGCAAGATAATGCACTGCAACCTTAGGATTTAACCCCGGCATTTCTTTGTAAGACCATACAAACACGTCTTTGTATTCGTGAAGCAAACTAATGTACTCAGATTCTTCCTTTTGATTGAGAAGGGCACTCACAAATACTAGTCTCGAGTCTTCTTCGGTCCCCAGGTTCAATTGTTTCAAGTCATCCACATTGGCTTGTCCACCTTCCTCAAAAGTATGTGGGGCTGGTTTAGGTTCATCAGTTGTGACAGAACTTTCAGACTCGGAGTCTGAATCAGGAGCTTCTTCAAAGGCTATGTGATTGACAGAGACTTCTTCTTTTTCTTCACTCTTCTTTTGGGACGGACGAACTTTTTGCTGTCTTCGTCTTCTTCTTGATCGTTGTGACTTTAGGCTTAGATCAGAGGTTTTAATCCCAAGTCGAGAAAATGCGGATTGTCTTTGGGATGACATTTGGGGAGCTTGTGCATTCCTATCAATTTGGGTAGAAGAAGAAGAATCTTCGCTTAATCTTTGGAAGATGGAAACTTTACCTTTTACATCGACTATTGGGGAGGGTTATCCTTTTAACCTTTTAAACATTGAAACTCTGGCATTCTCATTTTCAATTCAATCGAACACTGAAGGTTTCGGCTGTTCAGATTTCTCTTCTGCAACTTCATAAATTTGAATCATGATGGGGTTTGAGAAAACCTTCTTGACCTTAATCTTTCTTGGTGGATTGGGATAATATCCCAAATCATACCTGGGTCGGGACACCAAGGCTCCATCAGAATTAGAAGGGGGATGCACTCCTGAAAGGACAGCATCAAGATCACCTAATTTACGAGGCTCTCATTTTCCAAACCCAGTATTTTCAAACAACTTTTTAACTTGAAGATTGTAACATCCTTTGAAAGTTTGTTTTGATTCAGCAGCTCCTTCTTGTTTGGATGAGCTGGAAATACAGAGTTTTGATATGTCCGGAATAGATGTTGAAGCCTCTGATGTAGATTTATGTCCTTTCGGGCCCGCCATAAGTTGGTGGGGCAGAAGCAATTTTGGGATACTAGGTATTGGAAGAGTGAACTCTTTTCTCAATACCTTAACATCAGTTGATTCTACTTGAGGTTCTTTGCCTTTAGAGAATTTTTCGGATGTAAATTTTGACTTATCTTTCATAAGTTGATGAGACTGAGCAGCACTAGATGTATCATGATCGTTTGTATCTTCTTTGATTTTGAATCCAGACATGGTCAACCCTGAAGAATTACATTCTTCACCTTCCATGTAAAACTTGGCATCGGCATAATGAGATTCTTCTTCGAGAAAAGGTTTGGACTCAACTACCACACATTTGACTTCTCCGTCTCGACTATATTTGAAGTATTGGTGCCAAGTTAAAGGTACCACTCCAGTTTCGTGCAGCCAAACACATCCAAGGAGTAACTCGTATGCTGTTTTAGCATCAATGACATTGAAAAGAGCCGAGGAGATTAACTCTCTTATTTGCAGCTTTAGGCGAATCATGCCAATAGCTTGTTGACATTTTTGATTGAATCCTTGAATCATGATTTTGCTTCTGGATAGATTACCAACATTGATTCCAATTTTCTTCATTGTTTTGACCAGCATAATATTTACAGCAGATCCACAATCAATCATCATGTGATTTATCTTGCACTCTCGAATATAACCGCTGACATACAGTGGTCTATTATGTGGACGTGATCCCAGCTGTAAATCTCCATCGTTGAATGTTATGGCGGCCATACAGTCTTGAGGAGATGTGGCTCCAATATGTTCTAAAACTTTGCTTTCGTATTCTTCCGGATCGATTAATGCTGCCACCAAGGCCATCTGATCATCGAAGAGAAAGGCAAGAGACTCTACTAGACTTGTATTGGCAGGAATATTATTGAGTCGTGAAATAGTTTTCTTCTGTTTTGAAGTCTGCTTTGATACGTTCTTCATTTCATCTTTCTCCTTCACATTGATTACGTTGGAGGTTAGACATTCTTTATCAAAGAAACCCTTAGGAAAATAATCATCCAAGGTCGGTAGTCTAGGAAGAACGCGTGGAGCTGCTTCCTCTCCGATTGATTTAGTAGATACTCTTGGCTTGACTTCAGGCCTCCTTCTTTGATCGTTCCTTTGGTCTTGATTTCTTGTCACAAAAGTTAGAATTTGGGAGTCGTGGAGCCTTCCGACGACTTCTTTTCACTAGGGTCCATGTCCCCTGATCTTCTTCTAGCATTTCTTCTTCATTGGGTTGAATTTTCGTACCCAATTCCTCCAACTTTGTTCCTGCAAGAGACGTAGCAGGTAATATTTTACCTATTTTGTTTGGCATTATGTATTTCTCTTTCTTCTTTATGAAGGTAGACCAGCCGTCATCGATCTCGTCTTCAAGTTCTGAGTCGAAATCCCAAACATCCAAGTCACCTGTCATAATTTCATAAAAGGTTGGACGATTGGGTGCGCTTGGTCCATTCATCCCTAGATAGATATAACTGATGGTAATTTCTCGTTCTACATCAAATTTCACTGGGATGGCTCCTTTCGGGAGTTGAGGTCCAAATTCCTCAACGGAGGAGTTACAGGCATCGTGTACATCAGAGAATGTTTATTTCTTTCCTGGAATGGGAATTGGATCAAATGATCCAAATGAAACCATCGAGCATGTGGCTGTTGGATTCTCTCCGGTCTCAAGTTTGATCTTATTTTCTTTATCCAAGCGAACAATAAGATCTTTCAAAACAAAGCATTTTTCCACTGGATGGCTAATTATCCTGTGAAATTTACAGTATTTAGGATGATCGATCTTACCAGCCTCCTCAGGTCTTTTTGGCACTGGAAGTTCGATTATTTTCTGATCAAGGAGTTGATCCAGAATTCCAGAAACTTCTAAATTTGAGAATGGGTACTCCCTTCCTTTAAGTTCCTTTAGAGACATATGACTTCTACTTTGGACTTGTCATTTGTTAGGTCTGAACTTTAGCTTCGGTTTTGAGTTCGAGCTCGACCCTTGGAAGGCTATCTTTGCAGGAACAGTAGAAATCGCCATGGCCTCTTTGGATTTACTTGTCTTGACGTCCTTCTTTATATCCTTCTTAGGATCTTTCTTGTCACTTGGTAAATAACTCCCATGCCTTTCAATTTGGAGTTCAAGGTCATGAGCACCTGTCGCCAATTCTTCGAATGAGTGAGGCATGTTTGCTTGAAGATTATAGAGTAATCCCCAATGCATGCCTTGTACACACATGTTGATGGAAGATGCTTCACTTATTCATTCTTTACAATTAAGTAAAAGGTTTCTCCGGCGTTCAATGTACTCTACTACAGGCTCTTCCTTGTTCTACTTTGTTCGAGCAAGTTCTGGAAGTTGACAGTTCGTCAGGTGCTGTAGAAGCGTGTTAAGAACTCTCGCTCTAGTTGATCCCAACTATCAATTAACCCTACCGGTAAGTCTGTGTACCATTCAAATGCAGAACCTTTGAGTGAGCGTATGAACTGCTTCACCATTGTGTCATTGTAAGTACCTGCGTTGTTACATGTCTCAATAAAATGAGCAACATGTTGCTTTGGGTTGCCCTTTCCGTCAAAACATTGAAACTTTGGAGGTTGGTAACCAAGGGGCATCCTTATTTCGTCGATTCGACGACCATAGGGTTTGGCATACACCAATGAAGATTGCAACGAACCACCATATTGGGCACGAATGGTGTGCAATCATATGTTGAAGTTATTGGACGGATAGAGAGCCAACGGAGAGTTGAGTGGCGTCACGCAACACATTTTGAACAATTGTTCGATCATGTATATCTTGCTTTTGCTGATGTTCTTGGACTTCTAACTCTTTGGCCTTGGAAGATCCTAAATTTTCCTGATCTTCTTTAAACGGTGGATTTTGCGACTCTAGTTTATGCATGAGTGCGGTAATTTGGGCATCTTTTTCTTCTAACGACTTTGTTAATTTTTCAATAGCTAAAGCCATTTGTTGGATTTGATCATCTGAGCCCGATGCCGCTTCTGTGACCGTCACTGGGTCAAGTGATTCTTCAGATAAAGTGTCATCTTCCCTCTTTTGCTGAGAAGTAGGATGAGGGGATCCAGATAAGGATCTACCACTAGAGATGGATTCCGAACGAGAGTTTTTCGTCGAACTCATGGTTTTTTGTGTCGAATGAGAGTTTGGCTTTCTGAAGGCAATTTTCATTCTATTTTTGTCGGAGAATTTCTTTAGTGGTGTGACCAGTTGAGTTTTTCCAATTTTTGTTTGGGCCTTGGTCGCGTGGAAGAGTTCAACAAATATCTCTTCGAGATGAGTCATAGTTTGTTTCGCCTTTTCGCCTGCCATTGCTGATGTAGTATTTGAAACTTGAAAATTTTGAGATCAAAAGATGAGAGGACAAGAAGGTCCCACTGGGCGTGCCAAGAAATTTGTACGACGGAATCTCGTGTATTAAAATACAAAAATCGTTACAAATTGTATTTTGATAAATACAAATGATGTTGATCTTCTCGTAATTGCAAAATTGCAAAATCCTCTTATTAATGATCTGAATATTTGAAGACGAGGGGTCACGTGGCTTAAATCCTGATCTTCAATAATTTGTTGAAAATTTGATTTGTCGAGGTTTGACTTATTTGGAACTTGAATCTTGAGGCTTGGACTTGGACTTGAATTGGATTTAATTTGAGGAACACTTTGATCTTCTTGGACTGGGCGTGAACCTATTTGATTCGGAAAAAAATTTTAATCTTCTTGGAGTTCACTGAGTTAAGGTTTGACAGAATTTCTTCCCTTCTTTCAGCCTTGAGATTTTTTCAGTACTTCGTGACGTTCTCTGCTTTCTTTTCTTGCTTGCTTTCTGTGTCTGGTGTGCCCCTATCTTATGGACCATTGGTCCTATTTATAGGGAAAATTTTGTGACCAATTTTGATAACCACTCAATTATCTCTAATTAAAAGATATAATTGAGTAATTTATGATTTTATTTATTTTATTTATATGTTTATTTATTTTAAAATGTGGTATGGACCTTCTTGTTTTATGGGTTTTAGAAGACTTTAATAAATTTAGTTGGGTTGATTATTTAAATCGGCCCAATTCATTTTATTTATTTATTTATTTTATTTTTTTATGTCTACACCAACCCTGAAAAAATGGTATATTTACAATGGGAAGGAGTATGAAGTTCAGAAACAATATGCTATCACGTGTAACTTGAAGTTCATTTGAGAATTTATTTTCTTGAGAACGTGTACGTGATTAGCTATGATTTCTATTGAAAAAAAATATGTTGGAAAATTTTGATTTTAATAGTTTGATTACTAATTTTACATCTCAAAATGTGAGAAGGTTGAGTGGGAGAAATTTTATTTTGTTATTTTTCGTTTGAATTGTATAAAATTTTCTTTGGCCCCATAATAATTAAATGCCTGGGCCTCTAAATTTTCAGGGCCGGCGGCCGGCCTTGCTTGCCATTGATGGACTTACGTATTCTCTTCTTCCCATTTTATAGTCTCCTAGAAGGAAAAAATTCGAGAAACCCAGTTGTCCTAATCATATTATCATGTCTTCGTTCTTTGCTCCCTCACGACTGATGATGAGGAATGGGGCTTCATTTGCATTGTGATTATATTCAACATGCTTAGGTACTTTAGAACAACGTTTGAGAATGAAGTTGAGCTCGTTTTGGATTCTGTTTGCAAAATATACTAGAATTTTCAGGCAACTGTTAATTGCATTTTCGAGTGTCGATCCAAAAGATGGATGAAATTGGAATCTTGCAAAAATTCTGAGCTTCTCTTGTGTATTATTGTTCAGCGATTTACACTTCTACGGTTACCCTTTCGATTTTCTATTCTTGTTTTTATTGAATTTTCCATGTGTGTTCGATTTTTTTGCTGGTGTTTAACGTTAACAAATTTTAACTCGAATTCTTTCGATTTTCTTTGTTTTTTGTTCAAAAATCCCATGTGTGCTCGATTTTGTCGTTGCGTTTAAGGTTAAGCAAATTTGTTTGAGATATTTTGTTTTTCTTCATTTTTTGTCTTCTCGTCTATATGTTTGTTCTATTTCTTCTACTTTTATTTCTATTTGCTTGATTACATTTTTGCGTTTAGGTTTTACCAATTTCGAGTGACATTTTTTGTTACATTCAGTTCTGGCCTCTTATTTCTTGTGTGTTCTGCTTTGGTTACTTTTAATTGGGCTCTATTGTAGCTAATTTTTTTACAAGGTCAGCAAAAATTAGAAATAGGAAACGACGTTGGTTTCTTTTTTGTAGTTTAATATGGTCTTTTCCTTGATCTATCTTCATAACTAAAACTATGTATATGAAGGTTTGCATATGCCTTCTTGCTATTTGTAGTGGAAGTTTGCTGTCTTTCTCTGTATTTTACTGATCTTAACATTCATGGAGGCTTCAATGTAGGGCTTTTTTGTTTACCATTATTTTGAGCTTTGATGTGTGTCTAGGATTTTACTTTGCCTATATTGTATATCAGGACTTTAATATCCATTTGGGCCTGTCGAATCTTACTTGCATTCATTTGTTTGGCTTGAAGTTTCACTATTGAACATCACTTAGAACTTTCTCGCTTACAATTTAAAGTGGAAGCTGGTAATTTGGTTGATAGTATGTGGCTTAACATATCTTGATAGTCTTTGTCAAGCTATAGAAATTTGAAACTGGGTTAAGTAGAAATTATTGGATAGTCTGATAAATCGATGAAATTTTATTAGAGCAATTTCATTTTTCCATTTAGGGTACTAATATGATATAAGTTCTTTATTTAGAACTTCTGTAAGGCCTTTATACACTTCTCTTTTGTTGTACGAAATGATGATACTAAAAATAATGGAGATTTTTTTGAAGTTCACTTTATCATTTAAAATGTTATTATTATATTTTGTATTTTCCTTTATCGTTTTGCCAAGTAACCCTTCATAATAGAAAAATTTTCATTCTTCCTCTACCCTTACGCACGTTCAACACTTTTCTCAGTTTACCATTTAACTATTTTGCAGTTTAGGTATTCCAAAGAAGAAGGGATTCCCGTGGGAGAATTTCAAAATCGGAATTTCACATAACTTCTGAGGTGATTGTCTTTCATTTTATATACTCTTTTCGTCAAATTTGTTACAAAGTTATGTCTTTTACAGTTAGACTATTTATATTGGATATAAACATATTTCCTTTGCATCTCATCTCTGGAGTGTCTATTTTTTTTCTTTGTTTCTGTGTTTATAATTTTGTGTTTGAGTTATTCTGAAATGAAGAAGCCAAAAAATCAAACACATATAATGTATTTGTGACCTTAAGTATGTTGATTTCATATTATATTTACTGCTAATTACTTTGTCATGTCGGTTCGATTTGCATTTCTCTTTGTTCAGATTTGGTTTATTTTTTCGACTTAATATCAACCCGTCTGATGAATTATTATCAGTCATTTGTCAAAATCAATTTCCTTCACTCTGTTAAGAATAATTAAATTGAGTAAAATAAACTAGTTAGCCAATGAGGTTTAAAAGTTTGTATCAAGGAAAATATTCTCAAATCTTTTTTGTGAAACTTATAGAAATATACCTCCATTCGTGTTGTCTACTCCATTAAGGAAGTAGCTTGGAATTACAAAATGGTAAAAAGAAAAAGAAATTATGTTTTTATGATCAAAGTGCTATGATTGCTTTGTAGGTGCGTCTATTTTATACTATTGAATCTATAACTTATGAAAAGATTTAGGTCATTACATGAACATATCTATGGTGGGATGTTGAATTCATCAAAGATATTTTCGAGAAGTATTGATCTATAGTTGATTTAACTATTCTTGTTTAAAGATCATAAGGCATTTGAGAGCATAAGGGTTAAGTAATACATTTAGGTGCCTACCAAATTCTATTGGATGACTATTTTTCATATGGAGGTTAGATTGTGCATATGAATATGCAATTATCATCTTAATATTTTATGGGTCCATGTTTTACCCTTCAAAAGGAAAATATTGTTGTATTTTTTCTGAGGAATTGATGAATTTTTTATTTATTTATTTTTTTGTTTTATATGATTGAAACATCTAGGATCCTGAAACAAAAAAAAAGCCTCGAGTGAAGATTTACGTTGACAAAGAAATTGGAAGGAAAAAGGGAGATGCACTTGTAACATATCTGAAGGTAATGCTTTTTGCTCAAAGTGCTTGGAGTAACATGTATCGTTGGAATGTTTTCATCTTTGATTGTTTTGTCTTCAATGATGTTATTGTGGATTGAGGTCATTGTTGTTGTGTTATTATTGTTGTTATTATTAATATTATTGTTATTTTACTAGGCATTAGGAACCTTCAGTGGACCTGTCCATCCAAATAACGGATGGAGCTCCTCTAAGGCCTGGTGGCTAGATCCCAATGTCAGTTACAAAAGCTAAGTTTGCGCAAAAAGGTAACGTGTGGAATGCATTGTTCATTTTCTGCATTTGTTTCTGGATATTAATTCCATTGCCTATGTTCATTTCGTTGTACGAATTGAATATTTTAAAATTTAACTTCTCTTTTGGTGTTAATTAACCTCCAGGGGATAAATTCATGTAAAACAAGTGGACAAGAATAAGAAGAAACTTTAGAAGATTGAAAGGAAAATGTTACGTTGGGTGAGTCCTTTTCTCACAAAAGATTAAATTTTTATTATGTAGGGTTTGATCCCCAATATGAAAATATAGGTATGTTGATTTGAGTTTTAAGTGTTCATTCTATTTTTGATTTCATTAATACAATTTTCTAAAAGGTAAAGTTAAATTGGATTCTTTTTTGTTTTATTTTTTGTCCATACATTGTAAAAAAAGGTGAAACAAAACCCTTGGTAAATTCAATCGACGATTATAGCTGTGTCTTCATCCTATTGCGATTTTGCGGCGGCTTTTTGTATATGTTGCTGTGATTTGCTCATTTGCAGTAGCCTTTGTACATCTTGCTGCAAATTCTGATGGTTATATCTTTAAATTGTGAAGTATGTCTATTTAGAATTTTCCTCCAGTCTATAATTTTTTTTCAAAAAATTTTAGTACAAATAAATTCAGAAGGCTGAGATATAATCCTAAAACCTTCATTCTTGAGTATCTTTCTTCCACTATCTTCAACCTTATTGCTTTTCTATTTGATTTATTTAGTGGGAATTTTGAGAGATCCTTTTTGTTTTCTTTCAACCTTATTGCTTCGTTTCAGACGCTTCTCAAGTATTGTCAAGCAGAAATTTTGACGATTGGGATTACTGTTCCTGGGTCAAGTTTCTTGCGATTTAGGTTCTCGGGTGGTGGAATTTAATATTGTTGGTGAGGTCATTCTTCTTCTTCTACTAGAATTTATAGATTTCTATTCTATGGGTTTCAAATTAGAAGGTTTTTTTTGTTTGGGTAAAAATGAGGGTGTTTTGGTGACAGATTTTTAAGATTATTCCTATTCATGTTAGCATTCGTATAAGTCACCGTTTGTTTCCGGTACAAAGTTTATGGCCCTGCAGAAATAAAAGGTAGCGATATTGATTGGATGGAGTTAACTTTGCAATAAAAAAATCCAAGCAAATAGAATTTGGCCAATTTGGAAAACCAGCATCCATTTAATCATCACTTACGTAAAAAAAGTTCGGCACTTAATAAAACATTTTACAATAATTTTTGCTCTAAAAGATGTATCAAATAAATGATTTTATATGTAACAAGCTACCAAGAAATGTCACTGTAAACATAAACATAGATTAATTGTAAAGATTTCATCAACTTAGTTGAATGAGCATGTATTGAGAAGACAGGAGAAGACAGAAGAAGAAATCTAGGAAATAGATGTCATGATCCTTATGCAAGCATGCTTGTATTCAAGCTAGAAAAAGCCATCGAATATATTAAAAAAAAAACAAAAACTTAGGGCTTGTTTGAGCCCCATTGTTTTCAAAAATGCATTTTGAAATAGTATTATGATAGAAAGTGTGTGGTTAAAAAATAAGAAAAAGATTTAGATTTTCATGTAATATTATTAAAAAATATGTGGTTGATATAGAGTCAAATAACTATTGAAGAATGTATTTTGATAGAAAAATGGGGATTAAACACAAGCTTACTTTATTATTTTAAAATAAGCATGCAGGATACAAATGCGCATTATGTTGATAGACGGCATGTTCAATAGGATTTTGAACTCAATCCTATACCAGGAAACTAAGAATTTGTAATGTGCTACAGATTGCGGAATTTTAGGATAATGAAAGATGGATTGATAAATTGTTTTCGCTGGCTATATGTTGGCTAGATTTCCTTTTACACGCATATAAAGTGTCACCTCCAAATCCACATATGCAGAATCCTCCCTACTTAATCTGTGCATATACACTTTGTTACTTAGACTTGGCCGGAAGTGTCGGATAAAATCAATTGTTGAACATGGGTACTCTTTTTCTTCTTTGGGTTTTCAAAATCATTCTGTAAATTATTCATGATCTCTCTTTCTTAGTTTCAAGCTAGCTTGATGATGATGAATGAAAGTACCCGATGATTGGAAGTCGGTAAGAAATTCCTCTTTCATACCTTCAAATAGGCATGTTTTTATTTGGATACATTGATATATTTTCATATAGACAAACACATAAAGCACAAAGGGAATATAAAGAACAAAGAGAAATTCTACCCACAACTAAAGGAAACTTTTGCACAAACATCTAGATACATGAACGATATGGTTCTCTGACATTTGTGTACGTTGGCATAAATATGAATGTCATCAAGGCAATTACTCAAATATTTATGTGCTAATTATCATTAGTGCATTTGTTCATATTCTGTTAATATTTGATTGCACTGGCATTGAGGATTTGTTTCTCAATTAAGTTAATCAGAATGAGGATATATAATACCTTGTTCTTAATCATGATGCCGCCTAAATTTTTAACCGGAAATGGTGAGAGTTAGTGTCTTCAATAACGCTCTTAAGAGTACGTACAATGCAGAGAAGCTAGGGAAGTGTCAGGTCATGATTCAACCATCCTCCAAAGTCATTATTAAGTTTCTCTTCATGATGCAAAAGCATGGTATACAATTATGTGGTGTTACTTTGTTGTCCATTTACGCATGCAATATTCTATCTATACACTTAATTCTTTATGATGTCTGTAGGATACATTGGAGAGTTTAAGTACGTCAATGATCACCGATCTGGTAAAATTGTGGTTGACCAAATGTAGAGTCATCAGCCCTCACTTTGATGTTGCTGTCCAGGAAATTGAGGAATGGAATGCGAGGTTGCTTCCCTCTTGGCAAGTAATATATAAAAAACATTGTACATTAACATTTGGATGATGATCACTTGGTGAATACTGAGCTATCAACCTGGCCATATGATAATATATATGTTTTGCACATATACCTTTTATTTCATGGAATAGTATTATCAAGGAGACTCTATCTCTTATTCAAACTTTCATTAAGGTATCTTCAATTGGTATGTCAATCGGATATCACCATTCTTAAATAGCTTTCACATCTTCTTATCGTAATATGTGATTATTATGTTTGGTTGTACCCTCATTTCATTCGTCTTTTCCCCAATAGGCCAAGCAAATTATACTTTGTGTAATAATTAGACTTCAAAAAATATTATCCTGCCTCATTAGATGTACAATGGTATGTTGCCAATCCCAAGAGAATGCTAACTGCTGAAGTCCACAAAATTAAATTTCATTTTTCTTACTTTCCTTCCTTCAATACATATCTTTTTTCAATTGTTTTAAGCTCATTTTACTTTTCAGTTTTTGATACATTGTGCTGATTACATCTGCTGGCATCATTGACCATGAAGAGGCTAGGAGAAAGAATGTTGGGGGAAAAAAAGTGCGCAATCCCTGCGCACATTAGTTTATGATGTAATGTAAGTGATCCTTACTTGAATCAACATAGAACTTAGAATTGAGGAAGGGTGTTCCATGCACTGGTTGCTTGGAGCTAAATCTTGATTCTTTAAATACTAACTCTTCGTTTCTTGTCTAAGCATTTTATCAAAGAGCTTGTGCAGGATAAAGAAATTAATTTGACAAAGTCACTTTGGCGATTGCTTTTATTACCTTGATGATTTTTGTTATCCAAGATTACAACTTCTGTTGCAAGTCTTCAAGGTTATTAGGTTCAATTTGCCATGTAATAAAAATTAGGTCGTTTCGAAATTATTTCCTACTTTCATATGTTTGATAAAAAGGTTGAGTATCGAATAATTCTTTAACTTTGCGTAAGCGAGTACATAAAAAATGTTATATTATGCACCAAAGATTTAAGAAGTCACCAAAAAAAAAAAAAAGTGGAAAAAATTTTATATATTCTAGGAACACTAACATTACCTTCGAAATAACAAAGCGCGTGCATGGCATGGGCAATAGATTAGTAGTACAATAAAGAGACCTTAACTAATTACAATACAATATCTTTATTTTAAATAGAATACTACTTTTGGAGATAATATAGCTCACTACACTAGATAAAGAAATACAATATAATGATATATACAATTGGAAAATATCATTTTCTTATATATATAGAAAGTGAAGAAAAATATAAAAAAATAAAAACCATTATCATCTCACCTACACTTATTTCAGTTTGGACCGAGGCATAGATGATAGATATACATATTATGTGATTAATTGTCGCCTCATAGATCCCTCGCGAGATGTTAGCCATGGTTAACTTCTGTTCATAGGGTTAATCTCTAATCTTTTGTCTTGAAGGGTAGCTTAAATTACTTAATGCTAGGTAGCAAAAACCTTAAAAAAAAGGTCTCCCAACCGTTTTGTGCCAGCATTTAGTGCTAAATGTGTAAATTACCCTATTCTTTATTCTCTCCAAATTCTTACAGATCAACTCTAATTAACGTGAGCCCATTTTTCCTTTCTTTTTGTACATAAAATGCAGGAGGATACTATTAAGTGGTTCCCCGGGTATAACTGGAAAGAGGGGAATGGAATCCAAGATGAAGTTTAAGAGAGATTCACTTATAGAGATGAAGAAAGGATAAGAGAACAAAAATAGAGTTACAATTTAATCAGAATTTTAAAATAGATTTGATCAGATCGTAGAAGTATTTCGATAATGTTCTAATTTAGTAGAAGTTCATTGGACTTGATAATAGATGATTTATTCATTGTAATATTCAACCCGTAATTATATGAATAGTCTTCAATTATTCAACCAATTAAGCTTGTCTCATATGAAAAATCGAGAAACACCACCAACTCAAAATCATATAAAAAGACAGCATAATTTGGCCCTATTAGAGTTAAAGAACTGCACATAGAGAATCAGATATGGCATATGCTTTGTACCTTGAAAAGTCATCAACCAAGTTGGCCCGGAGAGTCAGTGTCGGCAATATCATCAAAAAGTAAAAAAAAAAAAAAAAAAAAAGAAAAAGGGGGTAAAAAAATTTTTTCACTCAATTGAATTGCTAGTGAAGAATA